>NW_025394678.1:0-4702 GCF_016433145.1 Gracilinanus agilis | reverse complement strand
AGTCATTTCCCAATTGATAAATGGTCAAAGGATATGAACAGGCAGTTTTCAGAAGAAATCAAAGCTATCTATAGATCTATGAAAAAATTATCTAGATTACTACTGATTAGAGAAAAACAAATTAAAACTCTGAGGTACTACCTTATACCTTTCAGAAATAATAAATGCTGGAGAGGATTATGATTCAAAAATTATGATAAAAAGCCTAGATATTATGTTTCAGCAAATCAATAATGAAAAATGCCAGAGATATTAGAATCAGAAGTAAAAAATAAAGATAGAAAAAATTCACATTACCTCCTAAACAGAATTTCAAAAGGAAAAGCTTTCAAATCAAAGAAAAAAATACTATAAGCAGAGAAAAAGAAATAGTTCAAGTGCCAAGAAATCCCAGCTGGGATCACATAAGACCTAGCAGCTTTTACATTTATGAAAGGAGATCTTGAAATACAGTATCCCCTAAAGCCAAAGAGATAGGCTTACAACCAAGAATAACTTACCCTGCTAAGAAAAGTAAAATCCTACAAGGAGGAAAATAGATCTTTAATAAAATAAAGAACTTGTTGAGCATTTCTGATAAAGAATGAAGAACTAAGAATTTTGAAATTCAAACACAAGAATGCAGAGAAACTAGAAAGGTTAATTTATTTGAGTAGATAGAAGGAGCTGTGTAATGGAATAGTCATCAGATGAACCTCACTCATGTGGAATGGGGAAGGGAAGGTTGAACATAGACACAGGCAAATAGTTTGGTCTAGAAATAAACAGGGATGGGAATGAGAGGAGAGAGGAAGCATGAAATGAGAAAGAATAACACTAGGGAGGAAATAATGACAAACAACAAAATCCCTATTCATAAAGGAGGAATTATAATGAGGGAAAGAAAGACAAAGCAAATAATTAGAATCTGAGGGGATGCCTTGGATCTCTTCTTGGGCAATTAAGGAATGACTTAACAAATCATGGCTTATGAATATACCCGAATATTATTATACCAAAAGAAATGGAGAAAGAGGTGATATCAGAAAATCCAGGTAGTATGAACTAACTCATTCTGAAGGGAGTAGAATCAAGAGAATGACCTTTACATGGACACCAACATGGTCTTGAAAAATTTAAGAATTCTAATCAATGTAATAACTAACCATATCTCCAGAGGACTTAAAATGAGTCATGTTATACACCTCTTAACACAGAGATGATGGAATCAATATGAAATGGCATACTCTTTTGAATGTGGACAATGTACTGATTTGTTTTTCTTGACTACTTTTGTTATAAGTTTTTTCTTTCTTTCAATTTATAATGGGTTGCTTGATCAAAGATGAAGGAAGGGGCTTGACAATAGTGATACCAATAAAAGAGGGCCCTAGTAACTTAAAAAAATGTATAGGAGAAAATAGAAGGACATTTAGAAGGAAACACAGACAAGTAGAACTTTTTTTTTTTGCAATATTTAATTTAAAAAATTTTGAAATTCACATGAAATAAAATGAGCATTTTATATACACTATAAAATAGAAAAAAGAGCATTGTGCATGAAACAAACTCTAACGCAGAGCTTGACCTTTTTTTGAGTACAAAAAATTCAATATAATACTTTAGAAGCTGTTCTCATTGAGGTGGGACACTTTTGAAAGTAATTTGTTGAATTTATCGTATACTTTTTTAAAAAATCAAGCAGCATATAATGGAAGTTCATTGTTTGATCATATTATTCTCTTTTTAAATTATACTATATGTATGATAATGATCTTTTTAGAGGCATTCTTGTTCAGAATAAAAATTTTCTAAAACAGTTTTTGAAAAAAGAAAAAAGATAGGCCAAATTCCTCATGAATATTTTTTATAAGGCTGAAGAAGAGATGAAGCCATTATCTGGGACCCTATCCTGACAGTGCCAATAGGAGTTGGGATAAAGACTCTCAGAGTTAATTTGCTTATGTTATTTTCCTCTTTGAGGACAGGGACTATTTTCATGTTTCCATTGTAGTCCCAGAGTCTAGCACATAGTAGATTCTTGGTTTTGTTTTTTTTAAACCCTTACTGTCTGTCTTAGAATTGATGCTAAGTATTGTTTCCAAAACAGAAGAGTAGTAAAGGCTAGACAATTTGGGTTAAGTGACTTGCCCAGGGTTATGCAGCAAGGAAGTGTCTGAGGTCAGATTTAAACCTAGGACCTTCCATCTCTAGATCTGGATGTCTATCCACTAAGCCACCTAGCTGCCCCCACATAGTAGATTCTTAATAAAATGTTTGTTGTTGATTCATTGATTGATCTTTCTCAATCTTTCTCATTTTCTATTCCCTTTGGTGGGTGGTAGTTGTATGAGCTCTTATTATACTATGAATAATGCATGATATCCCTCACAAAGTAATGTTATCCCAACCATGAGTCAAGTTATGGAGTGTGACTCAAGGATTAACCGTACCAAAGCTGTAAAAAGAGCAAAAAGAAAGTAAATGAAAATGAGACAATTCTACTAAGCTCTTAAATGTCTAACTTAGAACAGCATAGAGTACCAGTCCTTAAGAAAGAAACATTATGAGCTCAAGTACTTGGGAAGGGAAAACTACACCAGCTTAAACCTTGTTGACTGATGACTTGATAAATATACAAAAATGGAAAGAAACTATCATATCAGTAGGGACAAATAACACCTCGTGCCTCGTGCCACATCTCTCTATAACACCAGCATGTCTTTAAAAATTAAAATTTAAAAAATATTTCATTTTGAACTTAAAAATGACCAACAAACATAGCCATTCAAATATACACAATTTATACAAGAACCAAGGAACTAGATTGCATAGGCAATGTGAACATGTTCTTTTCATTCATTCTTTTTTTTTTTTAAAACCCTTGTACTTCGGTGTATTGTCTCATAGGTGGAAGAGTGGTAAGGGTGGGCAATGGGGGTCAAGTGACTTGCCCAGGGTCACACAGCTGGGAAGTGTCTGAGGCCGGGTTTGAACCTAGGACCTCCTGTCCTTTTTTTTTTTTTTTTTTTTTTTTTTTTTTTTTTTTAATTTTAAACCCTTAACTTCTGTGTATTGACTTAAAGGTGGAAGAGTGGTAAGGGTAGGCAATGGGGGTCAAGTGACTTGCCCAGGGTCACACAGCTGGGAAGTGGTTGAGGCTGGGTTTGAACCTAGGACCTCCCGTCTCTAGGCCTGACTCTCAATCCACTGAGCTACCCAGCTGCCCCCTCATTCATTCTTTTAAAGGATATATAGGGGGCAGCTGGGTAGCTCAGTGGATAGAAAACCAGGCCTGGAGGTAGGAGGTTCTGGGTTCAAATCTTGTCTCAGACACTGGCCAAGTCACTTAATTCCAAATGCCCATCCCTTACCTCTCTTCTACCTTGGTTGGCATACTTAGTGTCAATTCTAAAACAGAAACTAAGGGTGTTTTTTTTTTTTAAACAGAGAAGGGCATGTAAAGTTGGATAAGATAGCAACAAATCTGCCTCTTTGTATCCCCTTCTGACTTTCTTTATGTCTCCTTCAGAGTAATGTATTATGTATTCTTCCTCTTCAGCCTCACTCCCCACCAGTCTTGCCTTATGACAGATAAGCAGAGAGAAACCTGTTCACTGGCCATGTCTGAAAATGTATGTCTCATTCTTCACTTTTAATACACCACTTCTCTGTCCAAGCTGAAAGGATGTTTCATCATCAGTCTTTCAAAACCATGATTGGTTCTACATTGACCACAGTGTTGATGACTTTAAAATTGTTATACTCTCCAATGTTTTGGTCACTATATACTTGGTTTTTCAGTCAACCATACCTTAAAAAAACTGTCTTAGAATCAATACTAAGTATCAATTCCAAGGCAGAAGAGCAGCAAGAGAGAGGTAATTGGGTTTGAGTGACTTGCCCAGAATCACAGAGTTAGGAAGTGTTTGAGATCACATTTGAACTCAGGACCTTCCAGTTCCGAATCTGGCTCCTTATCCACTGAGCCACCTAGCTACACCCAGCCAGCTACACCCTAATGTACATGCTCCTTTAAGGCAAATGTCCAGCATTTGAAAAAATAGGAGAAACAGCTGACTCAGGAGTGAGGTTTCACAATTTTTCAGACATATGCTTTTAGAGGTGGCTGGTATGGTATGGCAGTCATAGGATGCCACAGTGGAATTGTTATTTGGTATCTCTGCTTGGGGGTAGCCCTCTTCTGGCCACTCAACATTATGGTTTATCCTGTTAAACTTGTAACTCATATTATCACCTCCTAGGGAGAAGAAGGTCTTTTGTTGAAATCTCATACCACCACAATTTACCTTGACTACTCAAACAACCTCTAGCAGAGTGGCAAAGTCCTTTAAAACCCCAGATTCTGGATTTGCTTCTAGGTAACCCAGGAACAGATTTCAAAAAACAGCAAAAGAAACTGAGGGGGCAGCTGGGTAGCTCAGTGGCCTAAGAGCCAGGCCTAGAGATGGGAGGTCCTAGGATCAAATCTGGCCTCAGACACTTCCCAGCTATGTGACCCTGGGCAAGTCACTTGACCCCCATTGCCTAGCCCTTAGCACTCTTCTGCCTTGGAGCCAATACACAGTATTGATTCCAAGATGGAAAGTAAGGGGTTTTTTTTTTAATTTTTTTAATTTTTACTTTTTTTTTTTAACCCTTAACTTCTGTGTATTGGTTCCTTGGTGGAAGAGTGGTAAGGGTGGGCAATGGGGGTCAAGTG
>NW_025394677.1:0-7879 GCF_016433145.1 Gracilinanus agilis | reverse complement strand
ATGAAAATCTACTAAAATAATGGGCAAAAGCAGAAATAAATAGAGCATCTCCTCAATAGAAGGAAATTACAGGCATTAAAAAAATAGTAGAGTTCGCCCATGAAGCTAGGATCTTTTGGGGATCATGTGCACAACCAAACAGAGAGACACTAGAGTAGAGAAATCCTTGTTCCTGAAGTCACACCTGATCCTAGATAGCAAGTCTCCATGGCCTCTGTATGTTTAGAGAATTCGTATCATTCCAAAAAAACATCACCAACGAACGTGGGTCATCCCCAAAAACTGATCTTCAATTACCAAGTATGAAATAAGCAAGTCAGCCTAGTAAAGACACCAAAGAACTCTGAGAGGCAGGAGAAAGGACGTGCCAGGCAAATTGAAACATCCAACACTTCCCCTCACACCTGGATGGAAACTGCCTAAAGACCCTGAATAATAAAGTCTTGAGATTAGCGGTATCTCCCTGACCACTGGAAATAACTTCCATCCCAGATATTACAGTAAGTACATCATCCTTTAAAGTAACAACACAAATTGCTGACTAACTGCTACCAACAGGCAGTTAAGGTCAAGTCTCAGAAATGGCAACATTCCTTCGCTTCCCCAAAAAAACCATTAATCCTGCTTCCAGTCCAAACTGCAAAGTTACTAACCCAGGAAGCACCTACTTTGAAGATGATGCCTGGAAACTACAGTTAAAGATGCTGTAACTACTACCTATGGAATACTCAAAAAAGAAAATTTCCAGTCACCAATACCTGGACTCTAAAATATGATTTTATCATTTGAAATGACATTAAAGACAAGGGACTATAACTGCTTTGCTGCTGCACTCTAAGAACTTTATAAAATCTTTAGTATAAAAACCTTGCTTTTTGGAAGGAAAGCTTTAGCAAATCCAAACAGCATCCTAAAAAGCAGAGACAGCCTCTTGTTGACAAAGGTCCAGATAGGCAAACCTAAGGTTTTTCCAGTATGTATTGTTGTAGGATTTGGACTATGAGGACAGCTGAGAACTACAAAGACAAAGTTTTTGAGTTGTGGTGCTGGGGAAGATTTTTGTGAGGTCCTTAGAAAGCAAGAAGGTCAAATCAGTCAGTACTCAAAGAAAATAATTCAGACTATTCTCTGGAAGGTCAAATACAGAAACTGAAGCTAAATACATAATGAGAACCCAGGATTCTGGAAAAGACCATGAGCTTGGGAGATACTGAAGGCAAAATGAAAAGAGGATGGGAGAGCATGAGATGGAAAACATAGAGTCATAGAAACAATGAACATGTATTTGGAGAGACTTTGAGAGATAATGTAAAAAGAATAGTCCAAGAGGTCATGAATACATCTGAATTAGTGAACAAGAGTCACCACAGGAGTCTCATAATGGACAGCAAAAATTCAAAGTTCAAATCACACACTAATTCAAAAGTTATTTGTAAATTGGTTTCTGCTTCACTTTAATTTCTGAAACACCCAAATATCCAAATAGATTTTCTAATAAAACTGATTTACATGTTATTCAACAACTTTTCTCTTTTCCCTTAACCAGAAAAGAATTAACACTTAATATATAAGGTGAAGTTATTTTTACCCTACTTCAGTTTTACTCCTTATAAACTCCTTTCTAATTTGAAAAATGACTTCCTTTCCTGTTTATAAAACAATCACTCTTGGGCATAGGAAATCCTCTTAGTTCCCTTAAAACAAATTCTACTGGATATAAACCCAACATTAGGTAGAATTTCAGCATTTTGTAAAAACCCTTTTAAGCCACAATTTGGAAATTCATAATATAGAACTTTGATTTTAGTCACAAACTCAGTTTCTAATAATAAGTTTGTGATTATGTAATCTGAGGGAAAATATTCTCTTATTATTAAGACTATCTTTCCTTCATCACTTTCTAAAACTTCCTCAGAGAAACTTGGTGATAAAGGCTTAAAGAATTTCTTTTAATAGATCACAAGATACAGAGAGGTTTTTATTTTCCTCTTAATTTATATGCATGCATGATTCTAAAAGCAACCCCAATAAAATGACATAAAAGATCAGATACAGGCCCAATTGTAAATATACAAAGACAAAGAAACAGATAGATATGAGAAACCCAATATTTCTTTGCTGCTGAGGCTATTGTTACCAGCCTTAATTAGCTCTTCCATTAAAAGAAAGCATTTATTGGTTCAGTTTAACTCATTGGCAGTCATTACATATGTCTTTACACAGTCTGCTACTGCACACCTTGCTCTCTCAAATACACACAAAACATATTACTCTATAATTTATCATTTTCCTAAAGACTTTGCTGACTAGAGAACAAGGTTATAACATATCACTAAGCTCCAAGTCCAATTTGAAGCAAGAAAAGAACTGAGAACATGACATATTCCTAGGCTAAAATATATAATTTCTTCAAACCTACCCCCCCCAACAAAAACAATTGGAGAAAATCATACAAAAGCAATTCAAAGTATACATGGATAGGAAAACAAAACTTCCTCTCCCTTCAGAACTTCAGAGAATGTCAAATGACAAGCTCTTCCTCTACCATAAAAAAATAAATTGAAGGTCTTCATTGAAGACTAAGAACGCATTTCATGTCCCACTGAATATCTTTCAATCATAGGAGGAGAAAATTTTGAAGGATGAATTACATTCAAAAGATGATTCTAAAAGTGTGCAGCTTTAAATATTGCCAATTATTTACAAATTTAAAACTTGTATCCTTCTAATACAAACTAGGACATGAAGCAAACACAAAGGAGTACATACAAAATTATTCACTCAACCTCTTTTGCCTGCAGAAAAAATTTGATTGTTGGGAATCTGGAGAGAACCAATCCATAGCCAAAAGACCCTAACAGAAACTGTCCATTTGTGCAAAATTATAACACTTGAACCCTATAGAATAGGGGAGGTCTTGATAAAGCTCTGGACTCTAGCACTTCTTTCCCTCTCTGACCTCTACCTTGATCTATTACTTTTACAACTTCACAAAAAGAAACCCTGAAGCAAATTCCTGAGCAAAGTAATATTTCTTACACAGCCATGCTCTGTGAAAATAAATGGATCAGAGGCTGGACCACATTTATGCCAAAGACCCCAACAAAACAACAATTTCCTTGTTTATGTTTTGGGAAATAAAGAACAAAGAACAGGATAGGGTAGATGATATCAAGGCAATAAGGGTAGCATGACTGCTTACAAAGCTGAAGGATAGTTCTGAACATGACTGGTTGGAAGTTTGGTCATGTGTGATCCTACCTTCACTTCTTCTCTCATAAAAATGAGAAGTGCTCAATACTTGAGTGCAAGTGTGAGATAGTGGTCTAGACTTGAGGTCAGCAATCCAGAGATCCTTGACCAGTAGCTGTTTGTGTAAAGATGCAGGGCCCAGACATGGCAAAATAGCTCAATGGATTGAGAGCCAGGCTTGGAGATGAGAGGTTCTGGCATCAAATCTAACTTCACACTTCTTATCTGTGTGATCCTGGGAAAGTCACTTAACTCCCACTGCCTAGCCCTTCCCACTCTTCTGCCTTGATACCAATAAACAGAATTGATTCTAAGACAGAAGGGAAGGGTTGAAAAAAAATATATGAGGCCCTTTAGTTTTACCTCCTCCCTGAGATCAGCTAAATTCCTTGCAGGAAGAATAAATCAGGGACTAGCAAGAGAGATGGATTTCTAAAAATTAACCCATTATAAGCCAGCTGAATTCTGAACTAAGTTCAGAGACAAGGAACCAAGACTTAAACAATTATAAGATAAAAGCAGCTATAAGACAAAATCAATTACTTATAAAAAGAATCAACAAGAAGATGATACAGAAAATATTTCAGTCTCCTCAACAACAAGTAAGCCATTTTTTACAATAGGGCTAAGAACTTGGGTCTGTGATTTCATTGGTACAGGAAATTCCTGGACAAGGAACCACATTCTGCATATGCAGGTCAGCATCTTCTTTACTACTTAGAGAAAGTAACCTACAGAACCAAGATGTTAAGGATCACACAACACAGATGTGTCCAACATAACACTTAAACCCAGATTGTCCTGGGTCTAAGCCCAGCTCTCTCCTTTTCACTTGCTCCTTGATTGATAACAAAGTAGATTGAGGAAGCTCCTGAATTCTACCTGTAAGTTTATGTTTCTTTAATTTTGTACTAAATTGTGTTTTGTTTTTATATCAAAATTGGATACTAATAAATATTCATTCCTGTGTCTTGGTTTATCATCAATACTCCACTCTGTGAATAGTAATGTGTCTTCTCCTCTCTTTATGGTATTTACCTATGCCTCCTATGGAATACTTCTCCACTGCAGAGGAAAATGTCATCCCAGTATCTTTGCCAAAAAAATCCAATGAACTGTATGGTACGTGGAGTCACAAAGAGATGGACACAGCTAAATGATTCAACAAGCATCTATGCAATACAAAATCTACCTTGTTGTGTGTTTGAAACAAAAGCCTATTTCTTATAGTAAAATGAGATCTCACTCTTTCTTAATGTTCCAATGTTCTCTCTTCACTGTGATTACTCCATACCTTGAAATAATGATTCCTCATCTCTCAATGGCTCTAAGAAAATAATCATTTTTAATGTAGTGCTCTTGGGTTTTATTCAGAACATTTTGTTGTTCTTATCCTCAAAATCATTGAGTTCGTCGACACCATTAAAATAGTTATTAGAAAAATATGAATTTAATTCATGGAAATGATACTAGAGAAGATTTATTAGAAGTTGCCTAGCTTGCCAACCTAAGGACCACTGAACTTTTCCTTCTATCTGACTTGCAATTGAAACCTATGTGTTTTTACTATCCCTATTGGAATAAGCTCTCCTTGAGAATAGAACTGTCTCACCTTTATGCTTGCATCTACAGCCCTCACATGCTATGTGCTTTTTCATTCATTGATATATACATTATATCATTGATCCTTACAACACCCTTATAAATGAGGTGCAGTTATTATCCTGAGACTCCAAGAGTTTAAATAACTAGCACAACGTCACAGAAATAATAAGCATGAGAATCAGGATTTGAAATCACTTCTTCCTTATCTCAAGTCCAACATTCTACCCAGGGCCAAGAAGCTTCTCCCTCTGAATAGCTGGCATGGAAATCTAATTTCTGTGTGGAACTGCAGCCTTTGGATTTCAATAATAAATAGTTTCTTCTCTGTGACTGTCCCCTCCCTTCTCTGTCACACTGCACTAATTTGCATCTCAGTAGAGAGTAGCTCAGTCTTTTCTCTGATCAACTGAATGTAGGGTCTGGACTCCAGAAACACCTGTAGATCTTCTTAACCTGGATAAATCAGGATTATTATGTAAAGCTGGTCACAAGGACTTCTGGACTCTTTCTGGCCAGTGACAGACAAACTCCAAAAACTGAAAAGGGAAAATTACCATCACAGTAGAAAAGCTGGTATTTCTGTCTTTCTGACAGTATCCAGAGTAGATATAGAAAAGAAAGGAAAAGCAGAGTGAAGGATTTCCATCCATCTTCTAACATGCCCAGTTTAAGTGAACTTGTAGCCTTTGTTGTGATCTCCATCATGTTCTTTCTGGGTGCCTGGATAAATGGCTTCATTGTGTTGCTGCAATGTATCACTTGGGTCAGAAATAGGAAAATTTCTTTTTCTGACTTCATCATTCTGAATTTGGCTCTCTCCAGAATCATCCTGCAAGGGTTACCAATGGCGGGTGTTGTGTTCATGGTTTTTTATCCTCATTTATTTCATGTAGGTTTATATGTGAAATTTCTCGATATTTTCTGGTGGTTTACCAACAACTTAAGCATCTGCCTAACCACCTGCCTCAGTGTCCTCTACTGCCTGAAGATTGCCAACTTCTCCAACCAGGCCTTCCTCTGGCTCAAGAGGAGGGTTTCTCATGTGGTTGTCCGGATTCTTGTGGGATCTGTGTTCTATTCCTTCACTATTTTGGCACTGATTCTAAAATACCACATTTCATCTTATACGAGTGAAATAAAACTCTCAGGAAATTACACTGAAGAAGACAAAAGAATAAGAACTCATTATTATCTGTTGAATTTTCTTGGTACTCTCTGGTCACTCATTCCACTCTCCATGTCCCTGACCTCATCTGTTCTGCTCATTCTCTCCCTGGTGAGACATACCAGGCACATGAAACATCATTCCATTGGCACGAGGGACCTGAGCACCATGGCCCATGTGAGAGCTACCAAAGTTATCCTCTCCTCTTTCATACTCTTCATTGGATACCTCCTGGCCTTCTTTCTTGCTAAGTCTACTTATTTCTTTCTAACCACCAAGATGTCAGAGATGATTTGGTCACCAATTTTCATAATTTACCCCTCTATTCAAACTTTCATTTTAATCCTGGAAAATCAGAAGCTGAAGCAGGCATTCCTCAGGATGTTCCAGGTCAAAAAGTGGTGGCTAAAATGTTAGACATTGGGAAATTTCCATACAAGGTTGAGGAAAAGTTTACTTACTTTCAAACTGTCTCAGGAATGAATTGAATGGGTTCTTTTCATTATTTTCCTCCATCTTTTCTCCTCCATTACATTACTTTACCCTTGATCAAAATTAAGGAAGTAATATGATTTAATGGAAAGAGGCCCAAATTGGATCCAAAGAATTGGATTACTCCCTCTGCTTATACTTTAGAACTTGTACAACTTATTTTACACTCCGCAGTCATTATTCTGTTATCCACAAAAAAAGACAATCTTTGATGATAGGATCACTGAATTCATTGAAGTTTTAAAATATAGTTATTATAACCTCCTAAGACATAGATAGGGATTCAACTTCTTTCCAGCTCTCTCTTTCCACCAGTGAATCTCACCCTCAGTGAAGTCCAAATTTATCACTGATTCTATATGGACCTCAGTGTGCATGAAAATAGAAATTCCCATACTCTGGAAGAAGTGCTTGATAACAACAGAAATTATAACTCTGTACATTGTCTTTAGTCACATTTCAATAAAATTGTAATTTAATGAAAACCATTGTGTTATGGTCATATTGAGAATATATATATAAACAGGTCATAGTTCTGACTGGGCTAAGAAAGGGTAGATAGGCAAAAATACTTTTTCTAAAAAAAACTTAACTTTTTTTTTAGAAACAATACAAAGGATAGCTTCCAAGATAGAAAAGTATCTAGAAGAAGCAAATGAAGGTCAAATGGTTTGCCCAAAGTCAAAGAGCTAGGAATTGTCTGTGGCCAGATTTGAACCGAGGAAATCCTGTCTCAAAGCTTAGCTTGCAAGGAAAATGGTAGTCAAGCCATTTCAGTGACTTGTTTGAAATTTCATAGGCTTTAATCATGGAGAGAACATTTGAAATCAGTCCTCTGGCAATGGAGCCATGGATTATGAAGACTCTTTCTTCTGTGCTTTACTGAACTCAAACCTCAGTCATTCACTTTCATTGTACTGAAGTCAATGCATAGGGCTGTTATGTTTTATGAACTGACAAAATCATAGCATGTACTGGAGATGAGATTAATAGTTAATAGAGATTATTGACAGATTGAGGAAAATTGCATAATTGAATCCAAACGCTTAGGCAAAATAAGATGAAAAATAATAAGATGCATAGTGTTATGATCATTGAGGCAGCTGATTATAACGATGTAATTGTTAGGAAAGGTAAAGCAGAGAGTCCCAGATGACAAAGGAGCTTTAAACCTTCCTCAGGTATAAACAGGAAATCAGATAACACACCTAACTTCCTGTAGAATCCCCTCAACCAATCACAGTGTGTTTTTTCAGGAACACTATCCTCCTGGCACCAATTGATGTTTAATTATTGATAAATAAATCAATAATATTAGAATAACAATGATAATCAATAACACATCTGACTGTTGATATTAATAAT
>NW_025394676.1:0-8203 GCF_016433145.1 Gracilinanus agilis | reverse complement strand
TCTGGCTCTTAACTTAAAGCAGCTATCTGGCCCTGAACATTTATCTGTTTCTCCAAACTATCTGTTATTATCATCATAACAGTTTTGGCCAGCCAGCCTAGGATTTGTACTATTAGGACCTAGTGGAGAAGAGATAAGATGGCTGGCATGTTAAACAGAGCAATTGTTACCTTGGGGTGCTCTGCTGTTTTAATTTATGGGATTTGGCAAACCTGTGCTACATTTTGGTTTGTCACTGTTCCCCAATTTTTTAGGTCAATAATAGAATTTTATGACACTTATCTATGGCTAACAATTACAGTTGGAAAGGCATTGGCTTATGTACCAACAGGCATAGCCATGACTGCCACTGGCTATGGAACCATAATGATTTTAAGAAAGATACTGGCTTTTACTTTTGGAAATACTAAGGTTACTGACCCGGCTATGGAAAAAATGTTAGAATATATGAAAACACTAATAGAAATTAACAAACAAATAAGGGAAGGGAAAGAACTTGATGCTAGGACAATTATGCAGCTGGAAATCATAGAAAGCATGGTCACACCAAAGAAAGGGGGTGAAAAACAACAAGAGATTAAAAAGGACAACCCAGAAAAGCAAGAAGTTGCAGGGGCAGAGGCAGCTCCTGTAACAATACTTCCTATTACAGATAGAACAATTGTACAACCGGATGCTGGGATTATACATGTTAAAGGATATAAACCATTTACTGGAGGGGATCTAGAGATTTTAAAAAGGAGGTTCCCCCAGTTCTTCGAAAATCCACATAAGGCGATAAAAGAATTCAAATGGGCAGTCAGGCTATATAATCCAAAATTTGAAGATGTGGAACTCCTATTAACAGAGCTATTTACCCCAAGTGAAAAAGCTAAATTTCTGGCAGAAACAAGGAACAATCCCAACCCAGCATCATGGCCTGAGCAACATCAAGATCTAGAGCTGTCCTTTCATGCAAACATGACGTATCTCAGGAGATGCAGGGAGGACTTGGCAGAGGCGATGAGACTCCATGCCAAACAATCAAATGCATGGGGCTCATTTGAAAAATTAAAGCAGGGGGAGGAGGAACATCCAAGTTTATATCTAGATAGACTGCTGGAAGCTGGAGAGACTATTCTAGGGTTCAGGGACATGACTGCTGAAGACAACATTCAGCATATCAGGAGGCAATTCATAAAAGGGAGTCAAAATTACATTCAAACCTATTTTAGACTGCATTGCCCACAATGGGAGACCATGCCCATTGAGGAATTGAGAAAGACAGCAGCTTATGTCCATGACTCAAAGGATAGTGACTCTAAAACATCTAGAAACTCTGAAAAAGATCGAGAGATTGCTGAGCTTAAAAAGCAATTGAGGGAAGCTCAGAAGGCCAGAGAGGTAGAAGAAATAAAAAATATGGCTCTGATGTACAACAATCAGAGGAGCCAAAGCAGGCCTAGACAATCTAGTGGTAGTGCTAACAACAAAATTAAGAGATGTTTCCTTTGTTCAAAAATTGGCCACGTGGTACGGGATTGTAGATATAAGTCTCAGATTAACTTTGGAAACAGGAATAATAACAATAACAACAGGAGGAATACATACTACAATTCCAGATACAATAATAACACCAACAATAATAATAACAGGGACAACAATAGTAGATACAGTGATAAAGTTAAGGCCAGATGTTGTGACTCTGACTGTGCCAAGTTTAGCAGGTCCCCAAGCTTGTCAAAAATGGAAGAATACCTGTCCCAAGGTGCTAGACCTCGTACATTATGAACCGAGGAAGCAGCCTTAGAGAAAGCAGTTGTTGCAAGAAAAAAGAAAGGCAGTGATAATGATGTAGCAAAGGAATGTAAAAAGAACAAAATAGGTGCAGAAGATATTATGAATTATGGGTTGGAGGAGGTAACACAAAGTTACAAAGATATGACTGAGGAGGAGTTGCAAATGGAGGAGGATATAATAGAAATTAAGGAGAGAATTTATGGGAAAGGAAACAGTGATATGGGGTACACTGACAGAAAATCAGGCACATCTGCACAAGTTCTTGATAAAAGCTTGAAGAAGGTAGCATTCCTTGATTCTCACTATGGGGGGACAGAACCATTCTGTAGTAAGACTGTGGATCATTTACATGTACAGCAAAGCCAAACAGCAAGGGCAATGAATATAGACAAGTGTTCTAATGGGGATCTCTTGGAAATGGACAGTGTCAATAAGGGAGATGGGCTCCTACAGACCATTGAGAAGGAAAGTGCTGAATTCTCAGACACAGGCCCAACCTCTTCTCTATCACCAACTAGGGAAGCTGGAAGGGAAAGTGAAAAGTTTAGTAGCTACAAGTCTAGAGGAATTTTAAAGCTAGATCCTGGAGCTATAGAATTTGTACCAAGCCTACTTCAGGGTCAAGTGCATGAAGATGTAGCACACTTTCAAGCCTGTGATACTCCAAAGAGAGCTGCCTTTGGAGTAGATTCTGAGTTAATGCATTTAAAGGAATTCAGTTTAATAAATGTCAGTAGCCAAGAGAGGAACAAAATGACATCAATAGGGACAAAGGAAGAATCTACAACACTGACTTTGTTTCCTATGCAAAATACATCTAGAGTTGAGTTTCCTGTTACTGACATGGAGTCTAGGGAGCAAATACAAGAAGAAAGCATAGACTCACAGGATTGGGATGTAGTCATGAACCAAAAACACATTCCCAATTCTGTAGAATTTCCTTTAATGCAGAGAAATACCTCTCCTGAATCTAACTTTGCTCAAGTCCAGCAAAGCATGTTCAGTGAAGAGAAGGACACTCTACCTTACTCATGGTCTGGAAAAACTGAGATACACTTTGACACCGATAGGCCCATGAACAGTCCAGGGATGCCAATTCAGGCATTGACAGTCCAACAAGCCATTGTTGAAGGAGACTTACCATCATTACACTCACAGAATCCTGAGGCAGCACAGACAGAAGTCCTAGAACAAGATCAATGGGATTTAGGGGACATAGAGATAGAAACACCTTTGGTACCTGTTGATCAGACAGCTAAAGACAGGGAACCTTTGGTTATGGTGACAATAGGAGATCAAATCTATCCTGCTCTTATTGATACTGGAGCAACCCAGTCTGTGTTGACATCAGCACCAGAAAATTGTGCACTAATGGGGTCTGTGAGAGTAAAAGGAGCCACTGGGCAAATGGAGTTGGTGCCCAAGTTAAGATCTAAGATGGTGAAAATAGGCCCAATGACTTTAGATCATTCTTTTTTATTGATACCCGGTTGTCCATCCAATCTCCTGGGGAGGGATGTTCTTTGTAAATTAGGTGCCACTATCCAGTGTGATAGGTCAGGACAGATATTCCTACACTTACCCAAACAGTCACTCAAACACCATCCCTTGCTATTCCTAGGGCAAGTGGAAGGTGATGAGGAGGAACAACACATAGGGAGTATCTATGAAATACCAGAAGATATCCCAGAGGAAGTTTGGGCTAAGCATTCAACCGATGTGGGAATTTTGAAATCTGCCACCCCAGTTAAGATAGAGGTGAAAGAGGGTACTCCACCTAGAATCCCTCAGTATAAGTTGAGTAAAGAGGCCACAGAGGGTATCAGACCCATTATCCAAAGTCTCCTAGAACAAGGCATTTTGGTCTACACTATATCTGAGTACAACACACCTATTTTACCCATTAAGAAGCCAAAGAAAGATCCAAATGGCAAGACACAATGGCGTTTTGTGCAGGATCTAAGAGCAGTGAATAATTTTGTTAAGAAGGGACATGCAGTGGTACCTAGCCCGGCAAATATCATTGCTGAGATTCCAAGTAATGCGGCCTGGTTCACGGTCGTGGACCTGTGCTGTGCATATTTTACTGTACCTCTGCATGAGTCCAGTCAGAAGATTTTTGCATTTTCCTGGGAGGGAAAACAACTGCTAGACGCGAATTCCACAGGGATTCTCCGAAAGCGCGAATATCTTTTGCCAAATCCTGCAAAGAGATCTTGAAACCATCATATTCACTGAGAGCAAGCTAGTACATTATGTGGATGACCTTTTGCTAATGTCACCAAGTGCTTGAATCTGTCAAAGGGACAGTAAATATCTGTTGCAAGAGCTATGCAAAAGGGGACACAAAATTTCCAAAAGTAAGATTCAGTGGGTGTTACCATGCGTAAATTATCTCGGCTTCCTGTTGGAAAAGGGTATAAGAAGGATTTCCCAAAAGAGAGTTGCACATATACAAAAGCTGTGCATGCCTAAGACCAAGAAGCAGCTCCGTGCAATATTAGGTATCACGGGTTACTGTAGGCAGTGGATACCTGGTTATAGTCTGATCTCAAAACCTCTAACAGACTTGACTAGGAACACTGTCTCAGAACCTTTAAAACTGACACGGGAGCACAACCATGCTATAGAAAAACTGAAAACAGCGGTGTTGACCAGTCCTGTACTTGGAATCCCTGACCATGCAAAACCATTTCACCTGTTTGTGCATGAGGACAAGGGAATAGCCAGTGCAGTGTTGATGCAAACTCTTGGGGATCAGTTCAGACCAACAGCCTATTATAGCTCCCATTTAGATGTTGTGTCTAGGGGGATGCCACCTTGTATGAGAGCAATTGCAGCTGCAGCCCTAATGGTTAAAAAAATCTTCAGATCTGGTTTTGGGATGTAGGATTATGCTATACTCTCCTCATCAAATAGATACCATCTTGAAAAACAGCAACCTGCATGCGTTTACTTCCCAGCGCTTATCCCATTATCAAATTGTGTTGCTGGGCAATGAGAACCTAACTTTCCATCGTTGTAAGGAGATCAACCCAGCTACACTAATGCCAGACTTACCATTAGAAGGAGAACCCATCCATAGCTGTGCAGAAACCTTGGACATGGTTCAAAAGACGAGAGATGACCTGACCGATATTCCTTTGGTCTCTCCCGATCTCACTTTGTTTACCGATGGTTCTGCATTTGTGGTAGATGGAGAATGGTATACAGGCGTGGCTGTAGTAACTCAAAATGAGACTTTGTGGTATGCAGCTCTACCTAAGTCCATGAGTGCTCAAGGGGCTGAAATCCTGAGTCTCACCAGAGCTTTAGAAATTGGCCAGGGTCAAAGGTTGAACGTTTGGACCGATAGTAAATATGCATTTAATGTAGTACATTGTACAGGCCAAATTTGGAAATATCGGGGATATATAACAGCGGGTGGGAAGGAGATAGCCTATGGGAGCCTTATAAACCAACTCCTGAAAGCTGTCCAGTTACCTAAGGAAGTGGCAGTAATGCATTGCAGGTCACATCAAAAGGGTACGGATGAAGTCTCATTAGGAAACAGGAGGGCAGATGTAACTGCAAAATTTGGAGCCCGTTTCGGCCCGGTCCTTGTGCTGAACTTCTCCTTGGTGGAAGAAGCAGATCTAAAACAGGCATACTCCCCGAGGGAAGTGAAGCACTGGGTAGAAAATCTAGGGGCCAAATTAGTGAGAGGTGTATGGTTTTCTAGTGAGGACAAACCCATTCTTCCAAGATCTTTATATAATACCCTATGTAATGCATTGCATGCCAAAGGCCATTATGGGATACAATCCTTAGTAGATGGAATTCGAAGACACTGGATGGCTCCTGGTATATCCACTTGTGCAATTAGAACATGCCAAAAATGCAAGGTTTGCTTGCAATACAATCAGGGCGTGACCAGAATTAAGGGACTAGGAGGCAGACAATTGGCATATACCCCGTTTGAGTGCTTGCAGATTGATTATATATCAATGCTCAATTGTCAAGGATACAAATATGCCCTAGTCATCATTGACAGGTTGACTCGATGGCCAGAAGTGTTCCCTGCAAAGAAAAACAACGCAGCCTTTGTGGCGAAGACACTTCTGAGGGAGATAGTTCCGAGATTCTCTGTACCAGCTAGAATAGATTAGGACCATGGATCACACTTTTCCCAGAACATCTTGCATGAGATTTATAAGACCTTGGGGATAAAGAGGAGTTTACATTCAGTCTATCACCCCTCTTCCTCAGGGCAAATTGAAATTTGTAATAAGAGAATTAAAACTCTCATTGGGAAAGTGTGTTCTGAAAGCCATCTGAAATAGGTACAAGCACTCCCCATTCTTCTTTTTTATTTAAGAAGTCAACCCTGTAGTGACACAAGATTGTTACCGTATGAACTCCTGTATGGTCATGCTCCATGGCATAGTTCATCCCAGAAGTCAGCTCTCTTATCACACATTGGAGCTGAGTGTCAGCTATATAGATACATAAAAGCTTTGAAGAAGAGACTGGATGAATTGCACAAACTTGGATTGTTAACCCAGAGAGTTCCTTTAGATTTTAGCTTACATCAGCTTAAACCAGGAGACACGGTCTATATAAGGAACTTTACAAGAAAATCTGTTCTAGACCCTAAATGGGTCGGGTCTTTCCAGGTGCTATTGACTAGCCCAACTTGTGTGAAAGTTGAGAATAGAGACCCGTGGTTCCACATCACTCATGTAAAGCCTGTTAAAGAACATCATGAAAAACCTCCTGACATGGAACAAAATGAAATGAATGCCCTGCCAGATCCAAAGCAAACAGACAGTTATAATGAGAATGAATGAACTGCTTGAAATTCTAAAAGGAAAAAAAAACTGCAAAATTTTTTGCAACACAAAAACGACACAAAGTTAACACAAATACATCACAACAACTAATGTTCCTGATTAAGAAAGTGACAAGTCAACCATCAGACAAGACGATAGACGGCAGACAAGTATGCATGCAGTACAGAGGAAGAAATGAAGAACACAAAAGCTGGAAGCTGCAGAACTTCACAGCAGCGGCGGTACCAAGGAATGGACAATCACGAGAGTGTTGTAATCTTTATTAAGTACTGTACAGGAAGAGGACTGGAAGGAAGAAATCCGTGGAGCAGCTATCATGTTATAAACACACATGGTACATATAAGACATCACACGGTAGTTGCATGCCACACTACATATGGCTAACAAGGAGAATTTATGATTCTCCAGAGGGCCAGAAGATCCTTGCAGTAAGGGTAAGTATGTGCATACATCGGTACACTTTAGTTCATTGGACACAGCACAAACTGATTGTTCACTTTTTGATATAGACCTCATATAGATAAATGAGAGTCTCTTCTGTATATATGTATCATATGTACATATGTATTATATGTAAGGGAAGGGTATCCTAGGATCTCTAACATATCAAAAGATCCATTGTTTGTTTTTTGATTTGGTAGACATCAAGGGAACTTCCATCTGTAAATAGGCATTGTGGATAGCCTGTATTATATTTACTAATCCATAGAATAGAATTACTAACATCATAGGGAGAGATATAGCTTTAGGGATCTTTGAAATGCAGAGTCAGTCAGGGAAAGTCACTATAGTCTATAAGAATATGTATATAGTGTACATATATTAATGATTAACAAAATGAAATTAATATACTAACAATTTAAAACTTAGGATTATTAATACCACTAACTTAGCTTAGGTAAGGTACTAACATGGAAACTTAGTTCTATAACATTTTGCATAGAGAGTTTTACCATATTTCTTTTGTTATGAGTTAAGAACAAGTTTTAGAAGATCTGTAGGTTGTTACATTTTTGCTTTGGATGTGTTTCAAAGATGTTTGCATTGCATGCTATAAGTATAGTGCTTGCAACTTATAATTGTTGCAGTTTTGGAATTTTTGTGATAATTTGTTGCATGTATTATGATGCTTATATGTTATTCCAAAACCTGTTTTTTCCCCTTGATTATACTTTCCTTTTTCCCTCCTTAGATAGTATAGATAGTATAGATAGTATAGCAATAGCATAGCAAGACTGTTAAGGGGTTAGGAATAAGAACATTTAAGTGTAGACAGGGTAATTAAGGCTACAATATCTTAAGCCTGCAGAATTTCCAGTGGAAATTCCTACTAGAAGAGGGGGAATTTACTGTTGTGTGCAGATCCAAAGCATGGAATCCCTGCAAAGGTACAGGGATGGCCTCACCCAGAATTCCAGGGGACCCCCCTGGAGAACTTTGGGTGAGGGGCAGTTGAGAAGGGTTGGAGACAGTTTTATTGGTGGGATTGGATGTGAGCAGATACTCTGCTTGTCTCTCCTGACTTGGGGTTTCTCCTGTGAAACCATTGTAGCATAAGCTAGTGATTTCTACTCATAGGATTAGCCTATTT
>NW_025394675.1:0-3235 GCF_016433145.1 Gracilinanus agilis | reverse complement strand
TTTTTTTTCTAATTCAGTAAAATTGTTTTTTGATAGTTGATAGGTATAGCACTAAATATGTAAATTAATTTGGGTAGGATAGTCATTTTTTCAAAGTTAATTTTAACTGAAATTACTAACAGATAGTCCCAGAGAAAAGTCTCCAGCAACCTCCTCAAGATGGTGAGTTCAAGAGAGTGGCCCTAAATTCTCTAAATGCCATTCCATAATGCAAATTTTCCTTGTAGTGAACAACATGATTTTTCTCTGCCTGAGCATTAGATAGAGACTGGGAAAAATTCCTTTCTCTGGTATTGATCTCTTCTTATAATATGCTAGATAATTAGTCAATATCTTATTAAACTCAACAGAACCCATTTTTCCAAGGCAACTCCAAGATTTGTCATATTGTCATTTTAGCCTGAGAGATGTGAGATGATAGCTCTGAATTATTTTGATTTGTACTTCTCTAACCAATAATAATCAAGAGCATTTTTCATATGGCTATACATAGTTTTGTACCAGGAATGCAGGTATGGTACAATATTAGGAAAACTATCATGATAATTGACCATATTAATAATCAAACTAATGGAAACTATATGATGAAATTCAGTAATGTAGAAAAAGTTTTTGTCGAAATACAAATGTATTCCTACATGAGAACTTTGTAATAAATGGAGTATTGCTCAGAAATTATAAATGCTATTTATCTAGTACCGTCAGCAAATATTATCTGTAATGAGGATGAGTTAGAAATTTTCTCAATAAGGTCAGGCTTGAAGAAAGGATGCCCATCAGCACCACTGCTCTTCAATATAGGATAGAAATACTAACAAAAGCAATAGGAGAAGAAAATGAAGGAATTAGAAAGGACAATGAAGAGATAAACTTATCTCTCTTTGCACATGATTTGATGGTATACCTAGAGAATCCTAGAGAAAAGAGTATACAAAAAACTCATTGAAACAACTTTTGCACACTTAAAGGGTATAAAATATACCAATTTAAATAAATTGTATTTATCTATACTACCAATAGATCCCAATAATATGAAATAAAAAGAGAAATCTCATTTCAAAACTGTGGACAACATAAAATACCTGGGAGTCTATGTGCCAAGAGAAACCCAGACACTATATTATCAGAACTATAAAATCTTTTTTCCCCACAAATAAAGTCAGATCTAAACAACTGGAAAAAAGATTAATTGCTCATGGTTAATCTGAATCAATATAAAAAAAATGACAATTGTACTTAATTTAATTTTACTTCTTCTGTGCTATACCAACAAGACTACCCAAAAATTATTCCAGAAAGATAGAAAAATTATCTGGAAGAAAAAGAGACCTAAAACAATAAATTAATTAATGAAAAATATGTATGAATGAGGCTTATCTGTACCAGATCTCAAACTATATTTTAATATAGCAACCATCACAACAAACTGGTACTGGCTGAGAAATAATGTGGTCAACAGGTATAAAAGTTTATGTACTCCATACACTATTATAAATGACCATAGAAATCTAACATTTGACTAAGCCAAAGATAAAAGATTTTGGAAGAACTCACTATTTGACAAAAACTCCTAGGAAAAATGGAAAAAATAATGGCAGAAATTAGACATAGATAAACAAGTCACACTATATACCAAGCTAAAGCAAACATAAATACATGATGTAGAAATAAATGGTGATACTATAAACAAATTAGGGGAACACAAAATAATTTCCCTGTCAGACCTATGGATAAGGTAAGAATTTATGTCCAAACAAGATATATAGATATTATGAAATGCAAAACAGATAACTTGACTACATTAAATTAAAAATACTTTACATAAATAAAATGAATAAGACCAAGATTAAAAAGTGAACAACAAACTGGGGAAAAGTTTTTTATAACCAAGAAAGCTAATTCTTACTTAGCATTGGGATACGTAACTCCCCATCCTAAGAAAGTGAGAGTTCCACTGTATTTTGGCTTCTAAAATAATTTATTAAGTATTATGTTCATTTGCGGATGTTACATTTTAGATTGTTTGGAGATTACACGTAGTAGGGCAATCAGAATGTTGTAGAGTTTTATATTCATATCATTTAAGGATTGGTTAAAAGAGCTATGACCATTACCCTGGAAAAGAAAAGAATTTAAAAAGACACAATAAATTCCAATATCTGAAGTGTTGTCATATGAATGAGGGAATTGATTTCTTGGATGCCAGGGCAAAGAGCTATAAGATCAAACAATGTCACAAAGAGGCCAATTTAGTTTGCAGGTCAAGAGAAAAAACAAGTAGATTTCCTAATAATTAGACATATACAAAAGAAATATTATTTTCCTTAATAAATAATGGTTTCTTCCTCATTTGAGTTTTATCAGCAGTCCAGGTGACCACTCGTCTGTTACTTTGTTTTTAGAATTATTTGAGGATAAAGATTGCAATAGTTGGCCACTGAGATGCTCTCCAACTTTGAAATTCTGTGAAGAAGTTCTATTCTTATTTATGACACAGCCTCTGGAAAAATCAATGCCTTTGATCTTGAAAGATAAATTGGGATAATGCCTTGTGAGAAAACATTGTGGAAAAGACCTTTGCCAGCCTAGTAATTGATATTAATAAAATGAAGTAGGTCTTTGAAGTTATCAAACCCTGTCCAATATCAATAAGCAAGGGTAGTAATGTGAATATATTGACATTGTTTTATATCCCATCTTTCTATAGTTTTCTTTATTTAAAATATGTGTCCTATGTTGTGTACTTTTAAAAGCAAGTGGGTCATAGAGACTCAGAGTTAGAAGAGATGTCTTCAAAATTTGTCATTTTAGTTCTCTTAGAATCAAAACAGATTCTGCCTCTGACACCTACTATCTGTGGAACCCAGAAAAAGTAAATGTAAATACTTAAATTTTTGAGGAAATTTTCTAAATATCTAAGTTAAATATGTTATAAATATTAGTGTAGGAAGTTTCAAGATGTGTGAATATTCAGAGGGATAAAAATCATTAATCAAAATTAAGCAATAGTTTCCATCATATGTTGTTAACTCACATAGAACTTTTTCCTGTCTTTTTATTTTATTTTGAATATTTTCTCCTAGTTAAATATTTCATATTCTTTCCCTCTCCTCCAATCCCCATTAGTACCCCTTTAGACAATGCACAATTCCACTGGGTTTTACAAGTACCATTGATCAAGACCTAATTCCATATTATTCATGGTTGGACTAGAGTTATCATTTAGTGTCTACAT
>NW_025394674.1:0-1542 GCF_016433145.1 Gracilinanus agilis | reverse complement strand
TTTTACAAAATAGCAGATTCACAATGCACATTCAAATAGAGTACCATTATTTCCAATAGCACATTTCAAACAATAAACAGTGATGTTCAAAATTATATACTTGTTACAACTTTTAACCCTTGGCAAATGCTGTTATTGCTTCCATAGCAAAATGTGATATTTAAAAAAGAAACCTTCTGGTATAATCATCCTCAGATAAGAATATACAGGAGCTCCTTGGCTTCCTGTTTTAAAAAATCCTGGATAGGAATGCTTCTACCCATTTAAGGCAATAATATCTCTTATAATAAAATATATAAGCTTTATCCTATAAGACAACAATTTCTTAAGGATTTAGAGTAAAAGTTAAAAAAGATCTCTTGTAAAATTACAAGGTAATATTTAAAGCATGGAAACTTTCAAGGTTCTTTGCAATTACCAAGACAGAATAAATTTTAAAGACATGTGCTCTATAAGATGTTCAAAGGTGGTACATATAACCGCATTGTTTTTGATACAGTAAGCTTTAAGTAAATTAGGAAATATAATAACATCATAAGCAGAAACTTCATTAGTGTAAAATGATTCAGTGCAACAGGAAAATTAACGATATAAGCAAGATTAATTTACAAAACTAATTAACAATATACAGTAAGATACAGCCTTTTTAAAACAGAATTAAAGCTCATTCAGTTCCGAGGTTTTAAAAGTTCACCCCTGATTTCAATTTAAGGTTCTTTTGATTGAGTTCTGCTGAGTTTAAGGGGTTGTTTTTTTTTTTTTTTTTAAAGTTCAAAGTTCTTCCCCTGAGTTCAGTTTTTTTAATAATCGCAAAAGTTTGAATAGGCCAAGCGCCTGAGAGGTTCAGATGCTAGGTCCACGTGGGCTTGGGGTTAGAGAAAAGCTCAGGAAAACTACCCACGTGTAGAGTCTGTGTGGGTTGTTGCCTAATTAGGTCTTTAGAGAAACACGTGGAAGGCTAGAAATAGGGAGAAAGGGGAATATACCCAAATGGTTTGCGTCAAAGCTGAAGCAGTCTCTGGAGGTCTCGATCTCAGCAAAGGCGGCAGGTCATCGCTCCTTCCTGGAAATCTCAGGTTCTGGAGCTCGGGGTTGAAGGCTGGAAGTGGTCAGGATCAGCAGCAGCAGCAGCATCAGCAGCAGCAGCAGCAGCACATTGGCTGGGCTCCGGCATTTTAGTTTAAAGCCAAAAGCCCGAATCGGCTGGCCTGACCTCCCTCCCAAGGTGGCTTGGGCTGGACTGGCCGGCTGAGTCCCACTGGAGGCAAAAACGTGCTCTTGCTTTTAGCAAAAGCATGGCAAGGAAAGTCACTTTCCTTTTTTAAAAAAGTGCTCAAAAGAGCTGAGCCAGATGGCCAAAAAGCAGGCATGGCTATTGTTAGGCTATCTGGAAGATTCGCTTCTGAGACTCTGGGTCCCAGAGCCGCATGGCTTTTTCCTCTTAGGCTATCTAGAAAATTGAAAATTCTATTTCCAAACTTCTGGTTGCCATAATTGTAAGAATTAAAAATGATAAAGGCTGCCATAAATATATATATTAGT
>NW_025394673.1:0-7250 GCF_016433145.1 Gracilinanus agilis | reverse complement strand
TATAAAATTTAAAATACATAATTTAAAATATATAAAATTTAAAATATATAATTAAAAATAAAATATAAACTATATAAAAATCCAAAATTGAGTTTCATCATCTTTACTTGGACTTTTGTTATTGTTTCCACTGGCCCAACGGGAACTTTCCAAGGTTGTCAATACAACTACAAGTACCCCAAAGAGGCAAATGTTTCTGAGAAAGAATTTAGTGCTCCATGCTTTAGCCCTCCAGTGAGTCATGAGTATTCAAATGATGACTGACAGGTGATCAGCTTATCTTCCTTGATGTCTTGTTCTATGAAGTTCAAACCAAACAGAGATGTTAATGGAAAGTGAAAAGTTATATCACTAGGATACCAGTGGAACCTCCTACTGTCCAGCTTATCTCTCTCTTGGCTCATGACCAATCCATCCTTTCTTCCTGTAACATGTTTCTTGATAAAATCTTTTACTCCCATTCTTCAGAGTTTCTTATTGGTTTTATTCATGTCCACTATTAACTTCTCCATTGTGTTTTATAAATACATATCCTCAAATGTCCTAATCAAAATAGTTCAACTATGCCAAAGAGACTATAAATAAATTAAATAAATTTCCCTATAGGAGGAACCTAGTCTTTACTGACTTTTCGAGTTCTCACAGCCTAAATAATTTTCAAGTATTTTAAATGAGTTCAGCTTGAGAACTATTTTTCTCTTTCTTTGCAACCCCAACATTTATTACCATGCCTGGAACATTAGTATTTAATAAATTCTTATTGACTTGGTGACTGTATTAGTAATGCTATTACTTATTAATGGATGGATAGGTTTTTGCAAATAAGAAGCTTCAACATCACAGTAAGTCTGAAATCTCCAATGCACTTAGTCCTAGTAACTCATTACTACATTGCAAGTTCCTTGAAAGTTGTTTAGGTCAGGGGTGATACAGAAAACACTCCATCTAATGGAACTGTTGGAAGAAAGGCCCTAACCTGTAGATTCTGTAAGGACAAAGGACACCAGTTAAGAACTATATATTGCCTACTTGACTATATTGAAGGAGTTTGGAGAACAGAGCTGGGCAGTATATGCTGCTGCAGTAGGTGACTATGACAAACCAGTATCACATAACTTGCATAGATTTCTGTCCCTTAAATCTCCACTCCAAAAATTTCAGCCTGAAAAACTAGATCTTTTATTTTTCCAGCTTCTCTCCATCGTCATTCCCAACTTCTGATTTCGACCTTGTTTTCATCCTTGACTCTGCCCTCTGACTCTACCCTATCCAATCAATCCATCAATAAGTTTATCAACAAATATGAAATAAGCCACTGTAAGCCACATTGTGCTAAGTGCTGGAGATCCAAAAACAAACATGAAGTCATTCCTACCCTCAAGGAATTTACATTTGATTGGGAGAGACAATATATGCATATAAAAAGAATATATATATAAAATATATTTTGTTATTGTTGGTCAGTTTTGTCTGACCCTTCTGATCCCATTTGGGGTTTTCTTGGCAAAGAAAGTGAAGGGGCTTGCCATTTCCTTCTCCAGCTCATTTTACAGATGAAAAACTGATTTGCCCAGAGTCATTATACAGTTAGTAAGTGTGTCAGGATATATTTAAACTCAGGAGGACGGGTCCAGTACTCTATTTACTGCCCCACTTAGCTACCCTCTCCTAAATATATGCAAACTAAATAAAAGATTGTTAGGGGTGGTAGTAATAGCTGGGGCCATTAGGGAAAGCTTTATCTAGAAGTTGGTATTGATCTGAGTTTTGAGAAAAAAAACAATTAGAAGGTTTTTTCAGGAGGTAAAGGAGTAAGAGAGTAGGGCACAATGAAAACAGTCATGGGGACAAGAAATGAGGGACCATGAATGAAGAACAACTCGAAGTCCACTTTGGTTGAGTAGTAGAAGATATGAATGACTGTGATATAGGTCTGGAAGATAGGTTGTGACCAAATTTTTACAGACATTAAAAGATAAACAGCAGAGTTTATAGTTGAATCTAAAAGCCATTAGGGGGCCCCTACAGTTTACCCAGTAGGGAAGTGACCTGAATTTTAGGAAAATAATTTGGCAGAATGGATGGACTGATGGATGCAAGGATGCATGGATGGATAAGTGGGTGGATGGATGTAGGGGAAAGAGGGGAGACACTTGAGGCTGAGAATCCAATAGGAGATGTGATGAAGTCCTTAACAAAAATGGTGACTCTATGAATTGAAAGAGGGGACAGACATAAGAGATGTTGTGGAGGTAGAAACAACAAGATTTGGCAACTGCTTGGATAAATGGGATGAAAGAGTGAGGAATCAAAGATAAAAACAATATTGGGAACCTGAATGAATGGAATGATGGAGGTAGCTTATCATTCAGTTTAGGGAATTCTAAGAGTACAAAATCCATCAACTCTGCTTCTTTGCTCCCCGTTCTCAATCCAAAACAGGAGAGGATCAATATACCCCGTGTTCTGATTTCCAGGCCATGTTCTTCACGCAGCTCTGACTCTGGACTTTTCACATTTACTTTATAGAAGAGTACAGATTCCCTGCACGCAGATATTTGCAAAGAGTATAGTAATAACCAATAAAAAGATTATAAACAGATAAAAATGTCTTGGCCACACCAGGACACTAATTTATGGTTAGGTCTATAGACCCTTGAGAAAAAAAAGCCAAAGAGTGATTCATATTTAACATAAGATATGTAACCCCTGATTGATGAAATTGGCAGGTCTTCACCTTGATAATATAAATATTCATAAGCTCCATATTATCATTTATTAGACTTCTTCAATAACATGAGAATGAGTATCATTGCTCAGAATGCTGCCATTGTGGTATGTAGTCAGGCCATGCTTATCTGATATATTTTTAAATGGCTTTTTATATTTGGGGTTTTACTGAGGTAGTTCTAAAACTCATTTCTGAGAATATTCTTGAGACCTGTGGTCTCCCAACCACTAACTGCTATTACTACCCCCAGTAACCTCCTGGGACTATATCTGAGACCTGTGATCGCCATTCCAATTCTCTAATGATTTATTTAGGACTTAGCCTAGTGCTTTTATATAGAAATATGTGTATCTTGGGGGAGGAGCAGGTGGGGAGAATGTGGGCACTCATTTCTCTTTTTCACCCAACATTTGGGAGAGCCAAGGTCCAGGCTCATCTGATAAAGTGGGGATCAAACGAAAATGAATCAGTTCCCTTCACATTCTATATTACTATCAAAAGTCATCAATTTTGTACCAGATTTCCTTCAAGATAAGAAAATGAGATTCAAAGATGAGGGCTGTAAAAAAATGGGAACATGCAAAGTAGAAGGTTGGTCCCAGTGGACAAAAGAATATTGTACTTTGGGAATCACGGAGAGTGGAATAGATACTACAATATGGGATTAAGGAGATGTGGATTCTCTTCCAGGGACATTCATGAGCTAAAGATGAGCAAATCCTTTTAGTTTCTTTCTGCTTCTTTTTCTCTTTTTAAGATGAGAGAAGTCAGATTTATACTCATTAAATGTTGGATGCTGGCTTTGGAGTAAGAAAATTAGATTTTAATATTATCTCTATCTATTAAAACTTGTGTGATCCTGAGCAAGTTACTTAATTTTTCTTGGCCTTAATTTCCCCATCTGTAAAATGAGGGCTTATTTAGATGAAATTTCCAAGTCTATGATTTTATGATAACTTCTAACTCCAAGCTAATATTTCTGAAGAATAGTATGTTTCTGAAGAATAGTAGAAGAGAAATTTTGGATGAATGAGAAAAGACACAATACAAAGAACTGAAAAACCTACACTTCTTTTGTTCTAAAAATAATCTACCCAGACCACTGAGAGTGGGAGAGGCAATACCGGTAATCCAGCTGAAATAGTTTCAACAGTGATTTCACTGACACACTGAGACCCACATGAGAGGAACTGAGAACAGCTTTTGTTTAAAATTAATGGCTGAGGCCGGCCTGTTAAAAGCCTGTCATTTACATGAACAAAGGAGCAATTGCCTTCTGACAGGAGTGATGGGAAAATGGAAACATTGGCTCAATGTTTCACCCACAAATCCTCTTTCATCTGCTCACTCCATTTTATCCTCTGACCTGTCTTTAGAGCCATTTCATTTCTCTCACTGCAAGGAGTTACTGCCATCTTTAACACGTGGAGTGACCTATGTCTGGTGATTTCAAGTGCCCCTTTGACAAGAAGGAGGCCACTTAATATTTACTCAGCCATCCCTCTGGAGGGATTTCATGCGGGTTCATCCCTTTGGATAGAAACAAAAAGCTGGACAAGAATTGGGAAACAGTATTGGGACTCTTCACAGTTCAGGAGAGGTAAACCTATAATCTTCACTACACTAATTGGGGGTCACAGGTGATTCTTCAAAGTCCCCTCCATTCAAAATATAATAAGTAGGTAGTGAAGGATCCTTTTTTAAAAGTCAAGAAAATATTATTTAAAATGAAAAGGAGAAAAGAAAGAGAATTGCAGAAGGGAAGACAGATTTTGTTATTACCTTGTAAATTTAACATATTTGTAAAATACGTATACATTCTTTTAAAATGTATGTAACAGAATTTCATAGTTTTATAGCTAATCATTTTTCTTCTTTTTTTCTGTTGAAAGGCTTCTGTTTTTTGATGGTAACAAATAACAATAAATTAAAATATGCCAGCTACTAATATGAACTCCAGAATTTTCCAATACTAAAGGTTCTTTTTATTTTGCTTATTTTTTCTCTCTCCTTCCCTTACCCTTTCATGGGTAGGGATTTAGAAAGGAATGTCCCAGAATGTTCCCTATGCCTCCTTCAGATTTTGCCAAACTCCTTGGAGTAATTAAATTCTATCTAAAAGCTCATAGCTTCCTCTTAAAAATAACTACAGAAGCCAAATGATGACATCTCATTTTGGAAATCTTCAAACCGGAAAGAGAAACCACCCTGTCCCTAGAGGGACAAATGATTATCTCTATCAATATATACTTCTTGAGACATAAGACAGGTGTAGTTGTCAGTTATCTCAGAAACAGTTATCTGAGTCACCACAACCCCTAGTGAAATGAATTTTAAATTTTATTTCACCTAATTGATAATTTGACCAACATATATGTAATTGGAGTGGGGTAGCCGCTGCTTTTGTTCAACTAGAACTTTAAGGCACTATAAGATCAGTAACAGAAACCTCTGAACTTAGCAAATGAACAAGCAAGAAATTTAATTAAAATCAGAGGCTACCAGATAACCACCTTGTTCCTTTAGGTGGTCACTGACCCTGGCCAATTGGAATGTTGGCTTTTTCTGATGCTTTCCTGTAGTGTATGGCTACCTGGCACCTTAAGGAAAGAGTTTTGTTGGATAGGGTTAAAAATGTGAGGGGAGAGAGTGCCACTGTTTCTCTCTGTGACTGTTTGGAGGATTTATCAAAGGTCATTGTGCTCCAGAGCCACGAAACTTTTCCTACGTGGTACACTAACCAGAGATTAAGAACATTGGGGGAAAGAGTTGAGTTCTGGATTGAATGTTCTCTGTTGATACAGCATAAGAAGCACCTCCGTAGCTGTGTGAGGATGCAAAGTGTTTATTCCAACAGAAGCTACTTAACTCTCAGACTGGGCTCTAAGGCTCACTTTTTCCATGGAGTTCTGAGTAGAACTTCTAGCTGTGGCTAAGATGTCCATAGACTCATGGATATCACCACATGGTTACAACTTAGGGGTTAGGAAATCAACTGATTGCAAAGATAAATGAGAAAGGAATCAAGTTAAGAAAGAGTTGGGGAGGTTTAGAAAGATCTGTACTTGGAATGAGGGCTATGGGAAGCGGAGGAGAGAGGTTGTTGACATAAATTTTTATTTCCTTCCATTGAAAGTAAGTTTTCAGCAGATATCTACTGTGTTCAACTTTTAATGAAAGATATCCCTTTTCAAAGAGATTTTCTAAAAGTACTTTGGAACAAAATGAAGCAGCAATGAATATCCTTTTGGAACTTGGACTTCAGTTTTAGGCTCAGATCCCCAGGGCTGATAGGGAGTTCTGTCTCTTTCTGGCATGATTTTTCAAAAGAAGTTTTAAGATGGAGCTAGCTAAGCCTTTCCTTATTTTATTATTAATTAATTAGCTAATTAATTAATATTATTTTATTATTCCTTAATATTATTATTTCCTTATGCCCAATTGTGGACTTGAAATAATCTACCTAACCATTGCCAAAGCTATCTCCCTTTTAATCTATCAAGTAAAGTTAACTAGTCCTTCGCTCTATATAAAGCTCTGAAAAAGTCTTTTAAAAGAGCAATAGACACATTACAGAGAGGTAAAAAATCTATATTATGTATGTTTCTATTTCACTAGACTGCGTTGGGATTTCTTAACATCTTAATGGTCCTGGGTAAAACAGAACATGTGGAATATGGCATCTCTACAACTAACTCTCCACATCTCAACCTACCTCAGCCTTTCTAATCCATTTTAACCATATATATCCCACAACAATCAATTAACAAGCACTTCTTAAGCACCTACTATGTGCCACGCAGTATTCTAGCTTCAGAAGAAACCAAAACGAAAATGAAACAGAACTTACTAGTATAACGATTAAAAATAATAAAGGCTAATATTATGAGGAAAACTAATATTTTATTTAGGCCCATGTTGATAGAATAAAATCGACCACACCCCTGTAAAAAATTCAAATTGCCGCCTCAGCCATTTTCTTCCATACCTTCCCTACTCCTCTTCGTCCCCCAGGAGAGCACTCAGGTAGCAAGGAGCCTGCTCAGGTAACAAAGAGGAAGTAAAAACCGACTTCCCAATATTTAAAGAAGTGCTGTACCTTGAAGACATCATCCAAAACAGGAATCCTGTTGGGCCCTTGGAAATGTAGTTTTCCAAGTGTCCACAGGAAGTTTGTCATTAAAGCTCAAATGAGTCTCAAATAGCTTTAAATAGAGCACCAGCAATTCTAAATAACACAATAGTAAGTAGCTTAATTCTCTATTCCTAAAAAGATGCCTATAAATCCATTTATTTTCAACTGAATCATATTTAAGTGCATTTAAACTCCTGCATAACCTCCCCTTCCACAAACCTTTTCATTCTTCTTACACCTTTCCCTCCAATGCAAACTCTTCTATCCAGTGACACTGGCCCCTTGTTTTAGGCATTTTCTCTGCCTACTCTCTATGTATGGAATGCTCTCACTATTCATTTCTGCCTCCTGGTATCCTTGGCTTCCCTTAAGTCCCAGCTAAAC
>NW_025394672.1:0-1512 GCF_016433145.1 Gracilinanus agilis | reverse complement strand
TGTAAGAATTAAAAATGATAAAGGCTGCCATAAATATATATATTAGTATTTTAATTAAAGCCATGTTGATAGATAAAATCATTAGACCACGCGCTTGTAAGCATTCAAAACTGCCGCCTCCATACTGCCTCCTAGCCAAGTCCTACTCGCCAAAGAAGAGAGCTTACTGGCAAAAGAGAGGCCACTCCCTCCTAACCCACGAGATTTAAGCGCTCCCCTGCGTCAAGACGTCGGAAACGGAAACCAGTTGGACCATGTTGGATCACGGGAAATGTAGTTTTGATACATTTCCCTTGTCCATAGAAATATATACACTTTTAGATGGTTTTTTTTCAGTTTCCTTTTTACAATTCCCCGTGAGGTCCGGCAAAAAAAAAAGGTTAGTCCTTTTTTCTTCGCTGGACCTGTAAAAATAGACAACTTCTAAATTTTTCAGGAAATTGGGGATAAAGAAATAGATGAACAAATGGTTAAAATTAGACGCATTGACAAAAAACCAATTTGGGGGGCTGTCCCCCACTGGCACAACAGTGTACAATTTAAAACAATACATACAACTCAATTTCAACTCCCCATAGTTCAATCAACTGCACCCCAAAGTTCAAAGTTTGGTCTTCATGGTACAGTGAAGGCTTTTCAGACATCTTCATGTGTCCTCACCAAACAAGTTCGTTGTCTGGATTCTGGGGAGATGGCAAGATCCTTATCCTGAAATTATTCTCAAAAGAATTTAAACTTTACATTATAGATTACAAAACATACATTTTCTTCTAAGATTTTATATAATTCCCCGTGAAATTACTCCTAAAAGAGTTAAATAAATATATATTTTCACATTATCGAATTTTTAAAAACTTAACAGATATCCCCGTGAGATAATTCTTAAACACACCTTTTTTTTAAAAAAAAGGGTACCTCAGGTCAGCTAAGGATGAGTGGCTGAGTCCTGGGGGTTATATGAATTCAATTGGCAAAATAAAAAGAATAAAATTCAAGAAAAAAAAAAAGAAAAAAAATTAACTTGTGAATGAAATGTGCAAAAATCTGGGAAAATAAACTTAGACCTTTGAATGAAGGCCTAATTAAAGTGAATTCCGCAGTGTGCAATTACCCATCCAGGGCCAGGACTTAAGGAAAATGTCTCTCTCTGATCTGACTTATCATCAGCTTTTTAGGGAAGTGAGCCAAGTAAATAACCAATCTTAGGTGCTTTCTAGGAATCTAAGTCGAGGGGACCCACGTCCTCTAAAGTTTTAGAAAAGACTGGGACTCCAGGACTCAAACCCCAACTTCAAGCCCTAATGTATTGGCATAGAACTGCTATTATGCAGATCTTAGTCAGTCAAGTTTCTGACCATGTGCTTTCTTTAGCACTATTAATGGCTTTCATATTCCCTTCTGGAATCAGAGAGGCATTTAAATCACAGTCCTATAGGCTCAGGTATTTGCTCTAGAATCAGAAAAAGGATAAATAATGATTACATATGTACTTCCAGTACAAGATGATAAAAA
>NW_025394671.1:0-4823 GCF_016433145.1 Gracilinanus agilis | reverse complement strand
GGCTGACTCACGGGTCTCTCGCGGTTGTATCCGGCTGGATCCGGATATCTGGCGCTCAACGCGGGGCACGACGAACACAGCTTACCGGACGACTGAGAAGCAGATCCCGCGGCCGCGGACAAAAGCAGGGTAGAGGCTGAACAGACAGCCTTGAGGCAGGGTAAGTCGTCCCATCCCCCATAGGCAATCAGGCTGGAATTTGGAGTGAATACCCCAGAATGAGTGTGTGTGTGACTGGTATGACAAGGGTTTCTGTACTCTGATCATTCCCTTGATCTGTTTCTGAATCCAGACCCGCTAGTATCCGTTTCCATACCTCCGTGAGGAGATTGGCGAGAACGTGGGGAAGTGATTGTTACGACAGCGTGAATGAAAAATGGGGAAAACACTCTCAAAGGAAGCCCTATATGTTAAGGAATTTAAAGATAGTCTCAGGGAGAGAGGCATTAGGGTAAAAAAGAAGACCACCGGATCCTTTTGAGAGGACTTCGGGGAAAAGGGGATGGAGCCCTGAGCAAGCTCCCACCCCTACTCAAAAATTAAGCATTAGGGCACTGGGCCCTTCTTAGAAGGACACCAGGAAAAGCGTATTTTTCTCTAGGACTAAACGGCAAATTTAAAAGTGACCAGAAATTTTCCTCTCTGCCCCCCTTTTTAGAAGCGGCTGGCTACTTTGCTTCAGCTAGAAAAACCAGTTTTGTCATAGTTTTTTTCTTTCTCCCTTGGAAGGAGCCCAATTGGTGATGGCCACAGACAATGTAAAAAGTTTTAACAATTTTCACTTAGCTATGTCAATCTTTCCAGCAATGTGGCATACCTGGAATTATTCAGGCAGGTATCAGAATCCCACTTCACAGAAAAGTGAAGAAGCAAAAGTGTATTTATTTTAGGATACTTATTGAAGCATGAAGAAAGGTAATTAAGAAACAAAATTCATCATATGTCAGCCAGCTCCTTCTTAAGAATTAACCCTTTTCTGGCTCATTCTTTTTCACAGATTTCTTTAGTCATGGAGATATGAATTGTAACAATTGATCTTTTGCCAGGATGAAAAGAAAAATCTAGCTTATATAATTTATGTTTTATATTTGTCAGAGTGTGTGTGTGATATGCCCGGGAAATGTGTCCATGATCAATCTGTGTGTTATATGTCGTTTGTCTGTGATCACAATGGGAGGGTTACAGGTTGGGAAAAATAAATCTCTCTCTCTTCTTCATTCGTTCCGGAGGAATGGAGAAGACAGACAGAAGCGTTAGAGAAATTCAGAAAATAACATTGTAATTTCTGAATGTCTTAAACTCTAAGATAATTTAATTGGTTAAAAGAAATCTTATTCTCTGCTCCTATTAAGGCAAGAGTTAAACAAACTAATCTGTCAAACATTTCCCCTTCCATTTCTCACTGGCCATGAGAAAGGGAACATGGAAATCAAAAGACAGAAAAAGGGACAAATTTGATCCCATCACCAAATTCTATCAACAGGTTAAGTACTGAGACATATATCTAATGAAAATTACAAAAGATTCTAAAATGCAATCTAAGAAAAACTTATTGAGAGAGAAAGCAATGATTCTTAGTTGTGTACAGAAGTATAGAAGTGCAACTTAACTTTCCTAGCTAGCAAAAAATAAATAAAAACCATCAGTCTTGCTCAGTGCTTAACCCAGAGTGAAAAAGCTTCTTTAAATAACCATGAGTTCAACCTAACACTAATCAAACTGATGTTAGTGAAAAATTTAACTTAAAGATTATTAGAACAATGCAATTGGCTTACATTTCAAAATTAGATCCCTTTAGACAGAGACTGGTCCATGAGAAAATTATTTGTTGAGAGCGAATCATCCACGCTGCCCCAGTTCAGCAGGAAGTAGCTATGAGAAGCTAAAAATCGTCACCCATTCTCCCCCAAACTCATGGACCTTTCTCTACCCATTAGAGTATATATTTGCTAAGGAACTGAATAGGTACTGATGGTATTGTGTAAATTCATTGACTACTAGTTAAAAATGGAATTTCTGTTAAATTTAAGAATGCACAAAACTTATATTGAAAAGCTATCTATTAGGATTTGCAGTGTGGGAATGATCAGACTTACCAGAAATGCTTATCGAACTGAATTTAGGGAAAACATATGAACATGTAAAATTGTTACTCTAAGATCTGTACCATCATATTAAGTAATAGGTAAAAATATAATTAACATTAGGGTTTCAAATTTTGGTAATTCAAAAATAATATTTTTGCATTAGGAATCTAGTATATTATGAATATAAAAAATTTGGACAGCATTGTAATTTATTAGGATATAAATTATTTTAAAAGCATGTGCAATGTATTAGAAGAAATTCATGATCTAAGGAATAACATGCAATTTGTTTAAAGAAAAAAATATTATTATGTGTAAGAATAAACATGTAGAATAGCTTCATGTGAACAGGCTCAGAGAGGTACAGTGACCAATTAAGTGTGACTTGCCAGCTTAGCTCTGTAAAGTGAAAAAATGAACAAGAAGCTAATGCAACTTTATAACATCAATAATGATTGTGCAAAAATTCAGGTTTCCCTAATTCACCACAATTGGAGCATAAATTTAAAATAAAAAGGGAAACTGCAGATATTATAGAGAATAAAAGACAGTTAATACAAAGGAAATATGGTTTGGAAATTTATAAAGCAAATAACATATGTTGTGACAACTTAAAATTAAGCCTTAAGACAAAAGGGAGATTTTACTCCACAATTAGAAGTATTTTTCATGTAAGAATTGATTTTAAGGGTTGAGGATTGCTAATGATTTTTGATATGGTACAATGTAATTTATTTATTGTGGTAAAAAAAAAAAAAAAAGTTGTAATGTTAGAGAACTTATTCCAGAATTTAACTTGGGATATGTCAAATGAGATGTTCTTTTAATGTATGTGCTGTCAGAACTAGCAGCAAGTAATCATGATACACAAGAAGTTTTTAAAGTGGTTAATCTATGCATGGGTTTTAATAATACAGGTTCTAAGAATTTGGTAATTTTCAAAAGATGGAGTTTCTAATGGACCAAAATATGTAAGAATAACTGAGTGATCAGTCTTGTAGGGATATGAGGAAATGTTTTCCCTGTTTGTTTTTTGTGACAAGTCCCATAATCAGCACATGAGGCAAATTATACAATTAAAGTTTCCATTTCCCCAAACAACCTATTAGGTAGATAATTGGAAATTATCAAATTGTTAGGGAACATGCTTTGAGAAGTAGATGAAGTTATTGATAGATGACTTGTAGCTTGTTGCTTTAGTTTACCACAATTGAAGTATTGGATCTTGAGCTTGGAAATATAACCCAAAACTTTCTGGATTTCCTCCAGAATCTGGGAGATAAAGAAATTTATTTGTAAAATAATAATTCAAGTATTTATAGATGTCCTATTAATGTGAGCTTTGCAAAAGGATATTTTGTAACAGAAACATCACTTGTCAACTCTGCAAACAACTTAGGAATCAAACTTCCTAGAAGGATCAATTCTTATCCAAGAATGATTTCTGGAGATGAAGTATGTTGCCAAAGATACCCAAATGTTAAGGTTTAATATCAGTTTCTCTTGTACTAAATTTTCTTGTGTTACTCTTTTGCCTGAACCCCATCTAGGGATTAACCCCCGTGACCTTCTCCCCGGCCACCTATGGCAAATGGACGTCACCCACGTCCCTTCTTTCGCTAAACTCAAGTATATCCATGTTTCCATCGACACGTTTAGCGGTTTTCTTTTTGTATCTGCACAGCCCGGCGAAGCCACCAGGCATGTTATCAAGCATATGTTCCTTGCTATGTCCATGATAGGAAAGCCCCTCTCCCTCAAAACAGATAATGGCCCCGGCTATACCAGCCAGGCCTTTAAACTATTCTGTTCTCAGTTAGGCATAAAGCATGTTACGGGCATCCCTTATAACCCACAAGGACAAGGCATTGTTGAACGAGCAAATCAAACCCTTAAGAACACCCTTTTTAAACTCAAGTCCCAAGAGATCCTTTACCCATTGTGTGGCAATCAGACCCTGCTTCTTGCACATGCCCTTTTTGTTCTTAACTTCCTCACACTGGATGCGGAGGGGCGTTCCGCTGTCTCGACCTCCTTTTTTTGAAAGAGGGCGGACTATGCGCAGCCCTGAAAGAAGAATGTTGTTTTTACACAGACCACACTGGCATTGTAAGGGAATCTATGGCAAAATTACGAGAACGCCTTGCCCTAAGAAAAAGGGAGGCCGAGGCTCAGGAAGAATGGTTTAACAATCTCCTAAAAGGTTCCCCTTGGCTTTCTACCCTGATCCCCACCATTTTAGCCCCCTTATTATCTTCCTTCTAGTCCTCACCTTTGGCCCTTGGGCTTTCCAACGCCTGACCGGATTTATCAAAACAAGAATTGACTCGGCCCTCACTAAGTACCCTATGGTCCAATACCATCACATAGAAATAACAGACACTGAACGGCCACACACCTTGCCTGACAGTGACCGTCTCCGTTTCACCGGCAGGGCGGTAACCCAATGACGGGATTAGCACAGGTCCTTGACCCTTGATGGCCAAGTAACTCCCCCTGTGTAGCCTAAGACAGGGGCCGTCGCTGCGGTCCTGGCAAAATCACCTCTTTAAAAGAAAAGAAAGGGGGAATTGTCAGAGACCAAGGATCGAAACCTAAAAACCATAGAGACCATAGAAACAAAACTTAGTGAAGGGTTTCCCAAGAAACGAAACTTATGTTAGGAATAGAAACTTATCCAGCTTCATCCGGGATAGGCGTGGCGAGACCAATGGCCTGAAACCATTGGAAAATTCC
>NW_025394670.1:0-14907 GCF_016433145.1 Gracilinanus agilis | reverse complement strand
TGAACCCCACCCTCATTCAGAATCAGATTGTGGTCCCCCATACCTTCTCTTATAGGGAAGCCTCGCCACCAAATCCTTTGGGGTGGCAGAACCATCCGGGTCACCCAGTTTCGGGGTGACACCCCCTCAAAGTCTTGGCAGCGTATATTTGGCAAGAGGGGAGAGCTTCAAGAGAGTCTCACCCTCATAGACTCTCTCTCTCTTCTATCATAACTTTGATGGCTGGCTCTCATTATTCTTATAATTTTTGGCAGAACCAGCTTAGGTAAAGAACCTAAATAATTCTGGGGAAGAAAAAAAAAGAAAAAAGAAGCCTCTATTTGAACCAGACGGCAGCCATTTTTCTCCTATCTATAGCATAGCAAAGGGGACAAACTTAGCAAACAAAGAAAATTTAAAGGCACAGGACCATAAAAATTTTGCATTAAAACTGGTACTATGGATGCACCATTGGGGAAAACAAGTTGTACCATGATGAGAATCCTTATGTTACTAAACAACTTTTTGACTATGATTTATAATTTCTGGGTCATAGTGATCCCAGGCTACATAATGGGAATCATAGAAATATATGATTCCTGCCAATGGTTGAAGCTAGAAATAGGTTGGATCTTTGCTTTCATACCAACCATAATTGGAGTCATCATCTCATTTCTCTACTTCTATTGGTCCTTAAAGAATATAGTGCACAAATTGCTAGGATACAAGGATGATAGCAGTGTATCGATAATGACATTAAGAAAGGAAATAGCAAAGTAACTTGAAGAGAATGCTCAACTGAAAGAAGGAAGAGGGATCACAGTACGAAACAAAATAGAAATAGCAATGCAAACAGCTGAGTCACATGCAGACACAGCAAAAAAAATAGAGGAAGGGGCAATAGCACCAGTAGTACCAATATAAACAATTATTGATCACATAATTTTGTAGCCAGATTCTGGATTTCTACATATAAAAAGACAAACCATTCACTGCTGCAGATCTAGACACCTTAAAACAACAAATGCCTGCCTTTTATTTAAATCCCTTCAAGGCTATAAAAGAATGTAAAAGAGCATTAAGACTTTTTGATCCCACATTTTCAGACATTGGAATTCTTCTTTCTGAATCATTTACACCAGCAGAGAAACCACAATTTGTTGAAGAGACCTGTAGGAACACAAACCTAACATCTTGGCCACAATATTATGAAGATCTAGAATTAAATAGTCATCAAAACCTAGTCTACCTAAGAAGAGCTAGGGAAGATTTTGTAGAAGCTATGAAATCCTTTGCTAAGCATCCTGATTGCTGGGGAAAATTCGAAAAGTTAAGGCAAGAGATACATGAGCACCCCTCAAAATATTTAGATAGGCTTGTTGAAGCTGGAGAAACAATTCTGGGGTTCCAAGACTTAAACGAACCCAACTTGCAGCACATAAGGAGAAAGTTTATTAAGGGCAGTTCCCTACCAATAAAGACATACTTTAATTTTCATTATCCAGGATGGGAATCACTAATTTTGGAAGACCTATGTAAAACTGCTGCATATGTTCATTCTGAAAATCAGGAAGCCAAAGAATCCAAAGAATCCATTACAGAAAAAGATGATATCATTAAAGATTTAAAGGAGCAATTAAAAGAGGCTAAATCTACCATTAAACAAAAAGAAACAGAGGAAATCAAAAACCTGGCAGCCCTACATGCATATAAAGCCAGACCTCAGTACCAACAACCCAGACAAACTAGCAATAACTTTAATAATAACATAAGGTGTTTTCTTTGTGGGAAATTGGGCATATAGTGAAAAATTGCCACCTCAAAGCCCAACTTAACAATAACAACAAAAGAAGCAATAACAATAATACATACACAAAATCTAGATATAACACTCACAAGAGAGAAAATAAATGTTGTGATCACAATTGTGCATCATCTAGTCAGCATGCTCCTGACCTGCAGACTATGCAAAAATACATAGTGCAGGGCGAAAACCCACATTATTCCCAAGTAGTGACAGAAAAGTATGATACCTTATGATGCCAGGAAACAGTCTGGGAACATAAAGGAAAGCCCAAGGGGTGTGGCAATAGGAAAAGACATAAAAACTATGATAAAAGAGACTTGGGCATGGAAATACACTATAGACATGGAAAAGCAAAGATTAAATCTAGGGAACAAATAGAAGAAGAGAGTCAAATGATCAGGGATGTAATAGAAATCAAAAACAGAATTTCTGGGATAAAAGACAGTGATTCAAAGAGAAAGGAAGGAAATACAAATGCTTTTTACACCAGACTTTAAGCCAAATATAATGACTATAGCGCTAACAAATCCAAATGCAACAGTTCAAGGGATAAGCTTAAATGGGTGTTCTGAGCGGTTTCACACACAGACAGACAATGATATGAAAGAAAGTGCAAAGCAACTTGCAGTAAAAGCCCTGACACAAGCAAACCTCCAAGAGTCTTGGTACATGAAAAGGTTACAGAGAAAAGAATTGCATTGACATACTAGGACATTCAAACTTAAACCCAACAGTAAAAGACTTCAAGCCAAAAAAATCTCTGAGAAAAACCTTGATTCAAAAACTTCCAAATTTACAAGCTTCTGTTACTTCAGGAATGCCTCCACCTGATGAAAACTCTAAATGCTTAAGAGATAACCAAATAGAGGAATCACTCACATGGAACAATGAATCAATCTATGAAATAATACAGCCAAGCCAGGGTAACAATCACTATAACATGTTAATGCCATACAGAAAGATCATTGTAGGGGAAGAAAATGCATTACAAGACCAAAATTCATTGCAATCTGAGAGTCCAAAGCCAGAACAAACAGTGGTCACTTTACAACAGGAAGGGGACATGGGATATATAGAGATAGAGGCTCCAATGATACAAGTAAATTAAGAGTCAGAAAATAATGAACCACAAGTAATGATTAAAGTAGGGAATGAAATTTACTCTGCTCTTATTGATATGCATGCCACTTGTTCTGTTCTCAAATCATCACCAGAGAAAAGCACCATCGTAGGTTCTGTACAAGTGAAAAGGGCAACTGGGAAAACAGAGAGAGTTCCAAAATTAAAATCAAAGATGGTAAAGCTAGGTCCTCTCACCATAGGCCATATTTTTTTTCTTAAATCCTGAATGCCCCTCAAACCTTTTGGGACGAGATTTTTTGTGCAAAATTGGGGTGACTATACAATGTGACCAATCAGGACAAATATTCTGACATTTACCAAAGCAATCTCTTAAATGCCATCCATTGCTATTCCTAGGGCAATTGGAGGATGATGAGAAAGAACTCAATGAAGGAACTACCCTTGAAATCCCCAAAGATATTCCTGAAGAGATTTGGGCAAAACACTCCACAGATGTAGGGGTTTTAAAGTCAGCAACCCCTATGAGGATAGAAGTCAAAGAAGGTACCCCTCCAAGAATACCGCAGTATAGACTGAGTAAAGAAGCTGTTGAGGGTATAACACCAATCATACAAAGCCTCTTTGATCAAAACATACTGGTGCCAACTATCTCAGAGTATAATACCCCTATCCTTCCCATAAAAAAGATAAAATTAGATGCTTAGAGGAAAATTCAATGGAGATTCATTCAGGATTTGAGGGCAATAAACAACATTGTAAAGAAATGCCATGCAGTGATTCTTTTTTTATTTTATTTTTTAGACATTTATTAATATTCGTTTTTAATCTGTTTACATACTTTATGCCCCTACTTTCCCCTTCACCCCCCACTCTCCCCTCACCCATGGCCAACGCACATTTCCACTGGTTGTAACATGTGTCCTTGTTCAGGGTCTATTTCCCATTCATGTCCGCCTCAGCCCATGCATTCAAGCAATTGTTTATCTTATATGTTTCCTCTCCTGCAGTCCTTCCTCTGAATGTGGGTAGCATCTTTACCATAAATCCCTCAGATGTGTCCTGTGTCATTGCAGTGCTGCTGGTACAGGAGCCTATTACATTTGATTTTTTACCATAGTATATCAGTCTCTGTGTACAATGTTTTTCTGGCTCTGCTCCTTTCGCTCTGCATCACTTCCTGGAGGTCTCTCCAATTTGCATGGAATTCCTCCCCATGCAGTGGTTCTAAGCCCCTCTGCTATAATCTGTGAAATCCCTGGCAATCACAGATGGTTTACTGTCATTGACCTCTGTTGTGCCTATTTTTCCATACCCCTTGATAAGTTTTGTCAAAAGATCTTTGCCTTCACCTGGAAAAATGCCCAGTTCACGTGGCAAAGAATGCCACAAGGATTCTGTGATGCTGGGTCATTGTTCTTTCAAATCCTAAAAAGGGACCTGGAAACCATCAAATTCAAAGAAAGCAAACTGTTATACTATGTTGATGATATACTTTTAACGTCCCCAAACTCAAAAGTATGCCAAAGAGATAGTAAGATCCTTTTGCAATAACTCTGCAAGAGAGGGCACAAGGTATCAAAAGGCAAATTACAGTGGGTAATACCAAGGTTAGAGTACCTTGGGTTTGTCTTGGAAAATGGCACGAGAAAAATTTCCATGAAAAGGGTAGCAGACATTCAAAAGCTGTGTAATCCAACAACCAAAAAACAGCTACGTGCAATCTTAGGAGTGACAAGGTTCTGTAGGCAATGGGTTCCTGGATACAGTCTAATATCTAAACCTCTAACAGATTTAACCAAGAAAACAGTCTCAGAGCCTTTGAAACTCACAAGAGAGCATGGACATGCAATAGAAAAACTAAAAACTGCAATACTTACATCACCCACTCTCGGAATTCCAGATTATTCCAAAGAATTTCATCTTTTTGTCCACGAGGACAAAGGAGTAGCTCCTGGAGTATTGGTACAAACCCTAGGACAACAATTCAGACCCGTGGCTTATTATAGTCCTCAGTTAGATGTGGTGGCCAGAGGAATGGCTCAGTGTCTCTGAGTGATAGCCTCAGTTACCCTCATGATAAAAACATCATCTGAATTGGTTCTTGGATGCAAGCTAATAGTTTATTCCCCACATCAAATAGAAAATATGTTAAAAAACAGCAATTTACAAGCCTTTACATCTCAATGGCTATCCCAATATAAAACTGTGTTGTTAGGCAACGAGAGCATAACCTTGAAACATTGCAAAGAGCTTAACCCAGCCATCCTGATCCCAGATCTGCCAATGAAAGGAGAACCAGTGCACAGCTGCAACGACACTTTAGAACTAGTGCAAAAGACTAGGGAGGATTTGACAGGCACTCTCCTAGAAACGCAGACCTAAACATGTAGACAGATGGTTCTTCATACATGTTTGAAGGGGAACAATACATGGGAGCAGCTGTCGTAACTCAAACAGATACATTATGGTATGCATCCTTGCCAAAAACTATGAGTGCACAAGAGGCAGAAATCTTAAATTTAACAAGAGCTCTTCAAATTGGGAAAGGCAAACAAATAAACATTTTCATGTATTGCAGATATACTTTTACAGTCCTACATGCCACTGGATAAATCTGGAAACACAGGGGATTCATAACATCTGGAGGAAAACAAATTGCATACAGGGACATCATTCTGCAACTTCTAGAAGCAGTAAAGCTAACAAAAGAAGTAGAAATCATGCACTGCTGGGGCCACACTCTTGGGGAAGATAGCACATCATTAGGGAACCACTGGGCAGATAAAACAGCAAAGTATGGAGCTAGATTTGGCCCTATCCATGTTCTGAATTTCACCCTTGCGGAAGAGGGCAATTTAAAATAAGCCTATAGCCCAAGGGAAGTTCAGAACTGGAAGAAAAATCTAGGGGCCAAACTAGTGAATGGCATATGGTTCTCAGAGCGAGGCAAACCATATTGCCAAAAGCTCTATACTACACAGTGTGCAATGCCATTCATGAAAAAGGGCATTATGGCACCCAGGCATTAATCGATTCTGTATGATGTTTCTGGTTAGCACCTGGAATCTCCCCCTATGCCATACGAGTTTGCCAAAAATGCAAGATCTGTTTGCAATTCAATCAAGGAATTTGTAGGAAAAAAGGTCTCGGAGGCCAACCTTTGGCATACGCTCCATTTGAATGCTTGCAAATAGACTATATATGCATGCCCAAAGATAAAGGATTCAAATATGCACTTGTCATAATTGACCGGTTGACAATGTATCCAGAGGTTTTCCCTGCCAAAAAGAACAATGCAGCATTCGTGATCAAATCCTTACTGAAAGAAATCATTCCTAGATTTGGCATACCCAAGAGTATCAGCTCAGACAGAGGGAGTCATTTTATTCATGCAATACTACAGGAAGTCTACAAGAATCTAGGAATAAAAGGGAATTATCTGTTATGGTATCTGAGAAGCAAACCTAGCAGGGACTTACATCTTCCCCATTTGAAATCCTATATGGCCGACCTGTTTGGCAAGGAAGAGTTCACAAAACCCCATATGTTTCAATGCTGGGTGCAGATTGTGAGCTGCATAAATATATCTAGGCCCTGCAACAAAGACTCACAGAACTCCATGAACTTGGTTTGATTCAACAGAGAGTTCCCCTTGATTAAAATTTGCATAATTTAAAACCAGGAGACAAAGTGTACATAAGAAACTTCACAAGAAAATCAGTAACAGATCCCAAGTGGTTAGGACCCTATCAAATTTTGCACACTACCCCTACAAGTATAAAAGTAGAAGGAAAAAATTCATGGTTCCATGTGACCCATGTGAAACCTGAAAAGAAACATACGAATGCAGAACACCCAGAAACAGTTCAAGATAGACAAATTACACAAAATGCTGAGGATTGAGAATTGAAATTCAAGTCATTGCAAAACACAATATCATTGAAAAACATCTGAAAGTGCATATAACATACACACATGCAAACAACTGATTGACATTGCTGTCAAAGCATCACAATCTACACTGTTTCTGTATCCGGACCAGAGAGCCCGTCCAACAACATGTATGATGACAGACAATATGTGACAGAGAAACAGAGAAGGGGAAAAGCATCAAGAGAAGAAAAGGAAATTGAGAAAATCACCAAGAAGAAAGATGAAAGAAAAGAGTACTTGAAAAGACATTGTGAAAAACTTTTGAACTTTGCAAAAATGGACAATTGCACAAAGAAGAGGACAGAAGGAAATGATTTGTGTAAGACTGGTGTGACGATACCGCAAAAACACAAATTAACCTCATTCTTTAGAGATAATGCAACCACAGCACATAACATCAAGATATAAGAGAAATCTACAGACAACATGAAGAAAATTGACAACTTCGAAAATAAGAGTATTTTGCATGCACAGTACATAAAGAGAACACAAAACACAATACAAAACTGATATCTAGCCAAGACCTCATGTAAATAAGCAAGTGTCTGAAGATTGTGTAAATATAAAATGTACATATATATGTTTATAATGTAAATAGTTGCAAGTTCCATAGGATTTTAACCACATAAGAAGATCAAGTGAATTTCCTGTCTGGTTAACATCGATATGCAGAACTAATGCTTGTACAAATGTATAATACTGTAAATAATGTAATAAATTAATGTAATAATGTAATAAAATAATAAATGAATTATTAATAAATTTTATTATTTATTAATTATTAAATTATTAATAAGATAAAATAAATAATGCAAGTGCAATAAAATAATAAATAAATAAATAAATAGTAACATTATTTACAGTATTATACATTTGTACAATATTTAGGATAGTTAAGATTCTGTTAAAATCATAGATGGGTTAAATAATAACTTAGAAGAGCTTAACGATAAGAAAATTGTTACACTGTAAACTTAGACATTGTGTTCAATGGAAAATTTTTCATGTTACCAAATTGTTTTGTACCCTGTAAATATTGTTATATAAATTACAACCCTCATCCCCCTACCAACTTCTCCAAACCCTGTCTTAGAATAGGAATAGATAGATAATTAGTATAGTAATAAGACAAGATAAGGATTTATTATTTTGGAGGGAGGGGGAACATAATATAGGAATAAGAAATAGTGATGCATGAATTAAGTGGGTCTTTTGGAAAAGGTCCCACCACACAAAACCAGGACACTGTAAAGATGGGGGATGGGACAAAAAGAGCCAGAAGAAGGCCATTGGTGACAGTTGGTGACAGTTAAGACCAGAGGGGATTCTGGGGGAATTCTCTGGAGGAGGAAGGAGAAGGAAGGACTTCCAGCAGAGCACTGAGAGAGGGAGGAGAATATCCCAGCTTAAATCCAGTCCTGAGGGCTTCCTGAGGGTCTTTCTTTGGACACTGATACCCTGATTCCCTGGTCAAAGGCATTCCATCACTTCTCACCCAGCAAGACTTCAACCATTGAGACAACTAAGTTTTGGGACTCCATTTTGGGAGCTATCTCTTAGGCTCCTCCCCCCATTACCCAACCTTGCTGAGAGACCCTTTCCAGTTTGACTTTGCAATTATAGAAAAGGATAGAAATAGGAAATAGAAATAGAAACTGAAGAAGTGGTAAGGGGAGACACTTGGGAGCAGGAACCCCAAAGGTTCCCACCCAAGTGACAGACCCCATAGAAATAGAGAAGAGGGAACCCCAAAATCCCTCTGCCCTTCACCCTTTTCCTTAACCACTGAATTGTGAAGAATAAAAGCCATTCATTAGTCAGATAGCGTTTCAGAGTGCCTCAGAGAAGAGGGGGAGGGGAATCACAGTTTGGTCTGACTGCCTCCATCTTGAGACCAGACTACCAGCTGTGAAGTTGGCTGACCTTGGGGGAGGCTTGTATGAACCCCACCCTCATTCAGAATCAGATTGTGGTCCCCCATACCTTCTCTTATAGGGAAGCCTCGCCACCAAATCCTTTGGGGTGGCAGAACCATCCGGGTCACCCAGTTTCGGGGTGACACCCCCTCAAAGTCTTGGCAGCGTATATTTGGCAAGAGGGGAGAGCTTCAAGAGAGTCTCACCCTCATAGACTCTCTCTCTCTTCTATCATAACTTTGATGGCTGGCTCTCATTATTCTTATAATTTTTGGCAGAACCAGCTTAGGTAAAGAACCTAAATAATTCTGGGGAAGAAAAAAAAAGAAAAAAGAAGCCTCTATTTGAACCAGACGGCAGCCATTTTTCTCCTATCTATAGCATAGCAAAGGGGACAAACTTAGCAAACAAAGAAAATTTAAAGGCACAGGACCATAAAAATTTTGCATTAAAACTGGTACTATGGATGCACCATTGGGGAAAACAAGTTGTACCATGATGAGAATCCTTATGTTACTAAACAACTTTTTGACTATGATTTATAATTTCTGGGTCATAGTGATCCCAGGCTACATAATGGGAATCATAGAAATATATGATTCCTGCCAATGGTTGAAGCTAGAAATAGGTTGGATCTTTGCTTTCATACCAACCATAATTGGAGTCATCATCTCATTTCTCTACTTCTATTGGTCCTTAAAGAATATAGTGCACAAATTGCTAGGATACAAGGATGATAGCAGTGTATCGATAATGACATTAAGAAAGGAAATAGCAAAGTAACTTGAAGAGAATGCTCAACTGAAAGAAGGAAGAGGGATCACAGTACGAAACAAAATAGAAATAGCAATGCAAACAGCTGAGTCACATGCAGACACAGCAAAAAAAATAGAGGAAGGGGCAATAGCACCAGTAGTACCAATATAAACAATTATTGATCACATAATTTTGTAGCCAGATTCTGGATTTCTACATATAAAAAGACAAACCATTCACTGCTGCAGATCTAGACACCTTAAAACAACAAATGCCTGCCTTTTATTTAAATCCCTTCAAGGCTATAAAAGAATGTAAAAGAGCATTAAGACTTTTTGATCCCACATTTTCAGACATTGGAATTCTTCTTTCTGAATCATTTACACCAGCAGAGAAACCACAATTTGTTGAAGAGACCTGTAGGAACACAAACCTAACATCTTGGCCACAATATTATGAAGATCTAGAATTAAATAGTCATCAAAACCTAGTCTACCTAAGAAGAGCTAGGGAAGATTTTGTAGAAGCTATGAAATCCTTTGCTAAGCATCCTGATTGCTGGGGAAAATTCGAAAAGTTAAGGCAAGAGATACATGAGCACCCCTCAAAATATTTAGATAGGCTTGTTGAAGCTGGAGAAACAATTCTGGGGTTCCAAGACTTAAACGAACCCAACTTGCAGCACATAAGGAGAAAGTTTATTAAGGGCAGTTCCCTACCAATAAAGACATACTTTAATTTTCATTATCCAGGATGGGAATCACTAATTTTGGAAGACCTATGTAAAACTGCTGCATATGTTCATTCTGAAAATCAGGAAGCCAAAGAATCCAAAGAATCCATTACAGAAAAAGATGATATCATTAAAGATTTAAAGGAGCAATTAAAAGAGGCTAAATCTACCATTAAACAAAAAGAAACAGAGGAAATCAAAAACCTGGCAGCCCTACATGCATATAAAGCCAGACCTCAGTACCAACAACCCAGACAAACTAGCAATAACTTTAATAATAACATAAGGTGTTTTCTTTGTGGGAAATTGGGCATATAGTGAAAAATTGCCACCTCAAAGCCCAACTTAACAATAACAACAAAAGAAGCAATAACAATAATACATACACAAAATCTAGATATAACACTCACAAGAGAGAAAATAAATGTTGTGATCACAATTGTGCATCATCTAGTCAGCATGCTCCTGACCTGCAGACTATGCAAAAATACATAGTGCAGGGCGAAAACCCACATTATTCCCAAGTAGTGACAGAAAAGTATGATACCTTATGATGCCAGGAAACAGTCTGGGAACATAAAGGAAAGCCCAAGGGGTGTGGCAATAGGAAAAGACATAAAAACTATGATAAAAGAGACTTGGGCATGGAAATACACTATAGACATGGAAAAGCAAAGATTAAATCTAGGGAACAAATAGAAGAAGAGAGTCAAATGATCAGGGATGTAATAGAAATCAAAAACAGAATTTCTGGGATAAAAGACAGTGATTCAAAGAGAAAGGAAGGAAATACAAATGCTTTTTACACCAGACTTTAAGCCAAATATAATGACTATAGCGCTAACAAATCCAAATGCAACAGTTCAAGGGATAAGCTTAAATGGGTGTTCTGAGCGGTTTCACACACAGACAGACAATGATATGAAAGAAAGTGCAAAGCAACTTGCAGTAAAAGCCCTGACACAAGCAAACCTCCAAGAGTCTTGGTACATGAAAAGGTTACAGAGAAAAGAATTGCATTGACATACTAGGACATTCAAACTTAAACCCAACAGTAAAAGACTTCAAGCCAAAAAAATCTCTGAGAAAAACCTTGATTCAAAAACTTCCAAATTTACAAGCTTCTGTTACTTCAGGAATGCCTCCACCTGATGAAAACTCTAAATGCTTAAGAGATAACCAAATAGAGGAATCACTCACATGGAACAATGAATCAATCTATGAAATAATACAGCCAAGCCAGGGTAACAATCACTATAACATGTTAATGCCATACAGAAAGATCATTGTAGGGGAAGAAAATGCATTACAAGACCAAAATTCATTGCAATCTGAGAGTCCAAAGCCAGAACAAACAGTGGTCACTTTACAACAGGAAGGGGACATGGGATATATAGAGATAGAGGCTCCAATGATACAAGTAAATTAAGAGTCAGAAAATAATGAACCACAAGTAATGATTAAAGTAGGGAATGAAATTTACTCTGCTCTTATTGATATGCATGCCACTTGTTCTGTTCTCAAATCATCACCAGAGAAAAGCACCATCGTAGGTTCTGTACAAGTGAAAAGGGCAACTGGGAAAACAGAGAGAGTTCCAAAATTAAAATCAAAGATGGTAAAGCTAGGTCCTCTCACCATAGGCCATATTTTTTTTCTTAAATCCTGAATGCCCCTCAAACCTTTTGGGACGAGATTTTTTGTGCAAAATTGGGGTGACTATACAATGTGACCAATCAGGACAAATATTCTGACATTTACCAAAGCAATCTCTTAAATGCCATCCATTGCTATTCCTAGGGCAATTGGAGGATGATGAGAAAGAACTCAATGAAGGAACTACCCTTGAAATCCCCAAAGATATTCCTGAAGAGATTTGGGCAAAACACTCCACAGATGTAGGGGTTTTAAAGTCAGCAACCCCTATGAGGATAGAAGTCAAAGAAGGTACCCCTCCAAGAATACCGCAGTATAGACTGAGTAAAGAAGCTGTTGAGGGTATAACACCAATCATACAAAGCCTCTTTGATCAAAACATACTGGTGCCAACTATCTCAGAGTATAATACCCCTATCCTTCCCATAAAAAAGATAAAATTAGATGCTTAGAGGAAAATTCAATGGAGATTCATTCAGGATTTGAGGGCAATAAACAACATTGTAAAGAAATGCCATGCAGTGATTCTTTTTTTATTTTATTTTTTAGACATTTATTAATATTCGTTTTTAATCTGTTTACATACTTTATGCCCCTACTTTCCCCTTCACCCCCCACTCTCCCCTCACCCATGGCCAACGCACATTTCCACTGGTTGTAACATGTGTCCTTGTTCAGGGTCTATTTCCCATTCATGTCCGCCTCAGCCCATGCATTCAAGCAATTGTTTATCTTATATGTTTCCTCTCCTGCAGTCCTTCCTCTGAATGTGGGTAGCATCTTTACCATAAATCCCTCAGATGTGTCCTGTGTCATTGCAGTGCTGCTGGTACAGGAGCCTATTACATTTGATTTTTTACCATAGTATATCAGTCTCTGTGTACAATGTTTTTCTGGCTCTGCTCCTTTCGCTCTGCATCACTTCCTGGAGGTCTCTCCAATTTGCATGGAATTCCTCCCCATGCAGTGGTTCTAAGCCCCTCTGCTATAATCTGTGAAATCCCTGGCAATCACAGATGGTTTACTGTCATTGACCTCTGTTGTGCCTATTTTTCCATACCCCTTGATAAGTTTTGTCAAAAGATCTTTGCCTTCACCTGGAAAAATGCCCAGTTCACGTGGCAAAGAATGCCACAAGGATTCTGTGATGCTGGGTCATTGTTCTTTCAAATCCTAAAAAGGGACCTGGAAACCATCAAATTCAAAGAAAGCAAACTGTTATACTATGTTGATGATATACTTTTAACGTCCCCAAACTCAAAAGTATGCCAAAGAGATAGTAAGATCCTTTTGCAATAACTCTGCAAGAGAGGGCACAAGGTATCAAAAGGCAAATTACAGTGGGTAATACCAAGGTTAGAGTACCTTGGGTTTGTCTTGGAAAATGGCACGAGAAAAATTTCCATGAAAAGGGTAGCAGACATTCAAAAGCTGTGTAATCCAACAACCAAAAAACAGCTACGTGCAATCTTAGGAGTGACAAGGTTCTGTAGGCAATGGGTTCCTGGATACAGTCTAATATCTAAACCTCTAACAGATTTAACCAAGAAAACAGTCTCAGAGCCTTTGAAACTCACAAGAGAGCATGGACATGCAATAGAAAAACTAAAAACTGCAATACTTACATCACCCACTCTCGGAATTCCAGATTATTCCAAAGAATTTCATCTTTTTGTCCACGAGGACAAAGGAGTAGCTCCTGGAGTATTGGTACAAACCCTAGGACAACAATTCAGACCCGTGGCTTATTATAGTCCTCAGTTAGATGTGGTGGCCAGAGGAATGGCTCAGTGTCTCTGAGTGATAGCCTCAGTTACCCTCATGATAAAAACATCATCTGAATTGGTTCTTGGATGCAAGCTAATAGTTTATTCCCCACATCAAATAGAAAATATGTTAAAAAACAGCAATTTACAAGCCTTTACATCTCAATGGCTATCCCAATATAAAACTGTGTTGTTAGGCAACGAGAGCATAACCTTGAAACATTGCAAAGAGCTTAACCCAGCCATCCTGATCCCAGATCTGCCAATGAAAGGAGAACCAGTGCACAGCTGCAACGACACTTTAGAACTAGTGCAAAAGACTAGGGAGGATTTGACAGGCACTCTCCTAGAAACGCAGACCTAAACATGTAGACAGATGGTTCTTCATACATGTTTGAAGGGGAACAATACATGGGAGCAGCTGTCGTAACTCAAACAGATACATTATGGTATGCATCCTTGCCAAAAACTATGAGTGCACAAGAGGCAGAAATCTTAAATTTAACAAGAGCTCTTCAAATTGGGAAAGGCAAACAAATAAACATTTTCATGTATTGCAGATATACTTTTACAGTCCTACATGCCACTGGATAAATCTGGAAACACAGGGGATTCATAACATCTGGAGGAAAACAAATTGCATACAGGGACATCATTCTGCAACTTCTAGAAGCAGTAAAGCTAACAAAAGAAGTAGAAATCATGCACTGCTGGGGCCACACTCTTGGGGAAGATAGCACATCATTAGGGAACCACTGGGCAGATAAAACAGCAAAGTATGGAGCTAGATTTGGCCCTATCCATGTTCTGAATTTCACCCTTGCGGAAGAGGGCAATTTAAAATAAGCCTATAGCCCAAGGGAAGTTCAGAACTGGAAGAAAAATCTAGGGGCCAAACTAGTGAATGGCATATGGTTCTCAGAGCGAGGCAAACCATATTGCCAAAAGCTCTATACTACACAGTGTGCAATGCCATTCATGAAAAAGGGCATTATGGCACCCAGGCATTAATCGATTCTGTATGATGTTTCTGGTTAGCACCTGGAATCTCCCCCTATGCCATACGAGTTTGCCAAAAATGCAAGATCTGTTTGCAATTCAATCAAGGAATTTGTAGGAAAAAAGGTCTCGGAGGCCAACCTTTGGCATACGCTCCATTTGAATGCTTGCAAATAGACTATATATGCATGCCCAAAGATAAAGGATTCAAATATGCACTTGTCATAATTGACCGGTTGACAATGTATCCAGAGGTTTTCCCTGCCAAAAAGAACAATG
>NW_025394669.1:0-1192 GCF_016433145.1 Gracilinanus agilis | reverse complement strand
AGTAGATTTTTGACTATTAATGGGATCGAGCTAATACTATTTACACAATCCCCCCTGATGATCATTGGGTGCCTAGTCACCCCAAGTGATCATGTTACACAAACATCTTTTACCACAAAGGTCCTTCTAACTACAATAGTTAGAGATAAGAGGGAAATGGAAAAGAGAGAAAGCAAAACCAATGTTTTGCTAAGCGCGTTGACAAGAAACCCAATTGGGGGCAGTCCCCAATCAGCATAACATGTACAATTAAGGTAACTGTTCAAAAACCCCATCAGTCCATTCATTAGTACCCAAAGTTCGTTCTGGATCACTTGATGCAACAAAACCCCATCAGTTCAATCAATTGCAACCCAAAGTTCATTCTGGATCTCTTGATTAAATGTAGGTTCTTCAGGCATCTCTCTGCAAACAGTTCATTCTCTGGATTAAGGAATCAGCAAGTTTCTTTCCCTGAAAATTTTCTCAAACAAAACCAAAAATTAAATCTTGGATATAATAAAAATACGATTAATCTTGGATTTTATAAAAATACAATCCCCCCTGACGTGGGTATTTAGAAAGAAATACCCAGATCAGCTCAATATATACAGTTGAGTCATGGGGTTGCATGAGGCAATTCAAAAGAAAAAAGAAAGAAAAAATATAAAAATCAAATAGAAGGAAATTGGAGTTTTTGAAAAAAAAAAGAAGCATTAAAATCAAAATCGAATATCAAAAGTTATGTGCATAAAATTTTTGAAGAAAACAAAATAAAATTTATAACAGGCCCTTGTATTAGGGTCTAATCAATTATAATTTCCATCCTACTAGTCTGTAGGATACAATGCAGTAATACTGCACTTACCCATTTGCAGCTAAGACTACAGGAAGTTGCCATTCTGTGGTACCTGACTGGCAGTGTAGTTCGGAGAGTCCTACGTCTTAACATATGTTAAGCGTCGCAGCTTCGATTCTTACACTGAGTTCAAGTCCTCAGTGTTGGCGTGGGAGTACCTCAATCCCACCTCTATATGTATGATCTCTTTAACCTCGTGCTCCTTGGCACTGTGCAGATGTTCTCAGAAATCCCATTGGATTTGTCGGTCGGTCTTCATGACCTTGTGCTTTCCTTAGCACCATTAATGGCTCATGTGTTCCCTTCTCCCACGTGACAATACAGAGCATAAGCTGACTGTGGTCTCAGGAGATG
>NW_025394668.1:0-3078 GCF_016433145.1 Gracilinanus agilis | reverse complement strand
AGAAACTTAAGGACTTTGATTATGATATTCATGTCTTCACAATCATCTCCCTTTCCTAAGGATTTTCCCAGTGCCTCTAATTCTTCAATAGTGGTGTTTTCTTCATGGACCTTCAGGTCATTCTGTGTGGCCTTTTCTCCTGGTTCTTGACCAGCAACCATTTCATTAGGTACTGTTGATCAATCTTATCCAAAGCTGCCTTCAAGTCATTCCTTAAACCCTTGTGTTTTTTCTTCCCAAAATATCTTTAATAAATAGGAGTTATTTTTTAAAAATCAGCAAAAACCTGTACAAAGGAAATGAGAGAGGCTAAGGAAAGAAAAGACAGTTGTTCATTCCCTTAACCCAGTTCCCCTCGAGTCTTGCCAACTTTCTTGGGCATTTTCTTGGCATTTGGATGTTCTAGCTCCCTGGCTTTGTAGTAGTGGGGAGCTACCTCAATGAGCCAAGCACTCTCAATTTCTAGCACCTGTCTCATAAACTCCTTGGTTGTCAAGACAAGTTCATAGTAGAGAAGCCAACGTGGCTGCTCCTCAAAAAGAGAGGAGTCAGGGTGGATGAAGACGGTCTGTTGTTGTTTCACTGTGGTACCCACTTCGGGTCAGCCGTGCCGTGTGGTAGAAGTAGCCGGCAGTGATGGCCTTTCGAACTTGTGTATAGTCTCCCTGGCAGGAGCTGAGCCCAACTTCTACCCTTTCCAGGAGCCCCTCCAGCTGTTCTCGAACTTCTGGCGCTCCGGCGCAAAGAGCGCAGCTGCACAAAGTTCTCATAGCACCACTGTGAAGAATAGCCGCTCTCAACCCACTGTGTATAAAACATTTAGTAACACCAGGTGGTCCCCACCAGGCAAGAAGAAGTTGGCATGAGCATTATCAGCATGGACAACTTTGTCCTTGGGACTGTAAAAGATGGAATTGTTGACTGAGAGCATGGCAGCCAAGGTGAGGATCTCCTCTGAGCAGCCATACTTCTCCAATGCCAGGATCATCTTAGATAACATAGGGTCCACAGGCAATTCTGCCATTTTTCTGCCCAGCGTGGTGAGCTCCCCTAGGTGGTTTAGTGCTCCCAGAGCATATAACTGTTCCAGAGCCAGCAGCAGGGTCTCATAGGGTGGAGGATCCAGAAAGTCGAAGTGCACTAAATCATGGATTCCCAGACTCTTGAGTAACAGGACGACGTTGCCTAGGCAGGTCCTCTGGATCTCTGGCACGGTGGTCTCCTCTAGCTCATGCTGATAAGCCCAGGCTGTATAGAGGCGGAAGCACTTCCCTGCAGCTACCCGGCCTGCCCTGCCAGCTCTCTGATTAGCTGACGCCTTGCTACAGGGGGTGACTATAAGGGATTCCATGCCAGTTCTGGGGTTGTAGCTCTTTTGTTTGCAGAAACCAGGGCGTAGGACGTAAACGATGCCCTCGATAGTCAATGATGTCTCAGCGATGTTTGTTGCCACCACCACCTTGCGTGCCCCAGGGGGTGTTGGCTGGAAGATTTGCCCTTGCATGTGAGAAGGCAGGTTTGCATAAATGGGCAGCACCAGGAGCTCCGGGATCTTGGCGCCCAAGCGGCGGCAGCGATCCTGTAGCATCTCACAAGCTGCTTCAATCTCTTCCTGACCCGTCAGAAATACCAGGATGTCCCCAGTGTGCTGAGTGACGTGGATCTGCAGCACAGACACCACACAGGCTTCTAAGTAATCTGCCTCTGGAGCCTTGGTATAGAAGATGTCAACCGGAAACCTGCGGCCAGGAATCCGGAAAACCCGGGCATCATCAAAGAAGGCTGAGAAACGGGCAGTATCTAGGGTGGCAGAAGCCACCAGAACCTTGAGTTCTGGGCGGAATCGAGCAACATCCTTGATCAATCCAAACAGTATGTCTGTGTGCAGAGTCTGTTCATGAGCTTCATCCACCATCACCACACTGTAACTTGCAAGGTCAGGCTGGGAAAGGAACTCTCGAATAAGCATGCTATCTGTCATGAATCTGAGAACAGTCCGTTCTGAGGTGCAGTCCTCAAAACGGATACTGTAGCCAACCTCGTTGCCCAGCTTCACCCCCATCTCGCGGGCCACTCTGGCTGCCACGCTCATGGCGGCCACTCTCCGAGGCTGGGTACAGGCAATCTTCACTCCCTTCTGTGTGTAACCCTCCTCAAAGAGGTACTGGGGGGGGGGGTCTGAGTCTTCTTCCCTGACCCTGTTTCACCCTCAATGATGAGGATCTGATGCTTAGCAATGGCATCAAGGAGGTCACTTCGGAATGGAAATACAGGGAGGCTACACCGCACAGCCCTAATTGAGTCCTTCTGTTGGTCCCCAGATGAAGGGGGTGGAACTGACAGTTCCTCATCACCCTGGAGCCCTGTGGCTCGGACAAATTCAATGGTCTCCTCCTCTTCCAACACCAGTTAATACTTAGGCTCAGGGGGCAACACCCTTGGCTCCAAACCGGAGGACAGCTGCCCCTAAATGGGCCTCCTCCCAGCGCTTCTGCTCCTCTCTTGCTTGGAACTCCCGTCTCTTCTTCCACCAGCTCTACCCCACGAGTTGGCTGTCCTGGAGCCTCTTCTGGTATGTGGTATCCCAGTTGTGGCCTCCAGCTTCTCTTGCTCCCTGGCTGCCCTATACTCCAGGGCCAGATCTCCTACTCTTTTCTTATACTTAAGTTTCTGCTGCTCAGCTCTACATCTCCAAAAGAGAAATTCCTCATCTGCCAGTTCTGCTTCTAGATCCTCCAGTTTCTCCTGTTCCCGCTTTGAAAGGTACTCCCTCCTTGATTTCTTCCGGAGCTCAGGAACCATTGCTTTCTGGTGTTCTTCAGCCATTTTCAGGAGCTTCTGGTCCTCCTGGTAGGCCTTCTTTTTTGACCTCTCCAAAATATTCTCTGGTGTGAGAATCTCTATTTTTCTTTGGCCTGCCAAGTTTTCTAGTCATTCAGAGCTGGCTCCAATCTGCTGGTCCTGTCCCCTAAACTCCAGGGAAACTGCTCCCAGCAGCCTCTGGTTTGCTCAGAAGCCCCAGACAACTCTAAACTGGAACTCCCAAATGCCTCTTTTTATACTGGATCCTGGATCTAA
>NW_025394667.1:0-9097 GCF_016433145.1 Gracilinanus agilis | reverse complement strand
CACCTAGGAGGAGTTCACACCTAGGAGGAGTCACTTGTGAACTCTGGGAAAGTCACTTTGAACACTAGGTAGTAAGCTCCTTATTTAGCTCCTGTTAACTGAAAGACATTGGTTGTGAGTTTCTACTCTTCTTTTTTAGAAATTCCAAAACACAGTTTCTTTCCCAGTTTCTCTGTAACCATGATGGCTTGGCTTGATTTCTACAGGCTTGATGGCCTGGAAATCAGAAGCAGCTCTATTACATTTTATTTTATTTTGACATAATTTTAGTAGATATTTTAGAAAAAAAGGGGTGGGAGAGGTTCAGATTTGGGGGATGAGTTGTTGGTAATCCTCTAATAGTAATAAAGTTTCAGGATCAGTCCATGTGGATTTCAAAGTCCCTCTGGGGGTGATTGTCCTTTAAGCCTATGCTTGAACTCCAAACAAGTTTTTCAGTTCTCCTGTGGATAGTCTTTGAGGCTGCACTTCAATGGCCCTTCTTGCCCAGCCTTTCTTACCACAGAACCTCAGTCATGGCACCCAGTTACCCCTAGCCTTCAACCCTGCCACCTGTGATCTTTCCCATTTTACAAGAAGCCTTCTCCCCTTTACAAGTTTGTTGAAGGATTTCTCAGCAGTCATCTCTGCAGCTTGTATGGCAGCAAACTGGATGAAAGCTTAGTGTTGCCTCTGTGGAACTGTTACCTTTTCACTGAACTGCACCAAGTGGTTTCTTCCTTTCTTTTTTTTAAACCCTTACCTTCCATCTTAGAATCAATGCTATGGTACTAAAGCTTTCCCAATAAGATCAGGAGTGAAACAAGGATGCCCATTATCACCTCTATTATTTAACATTGTACTAGAAACACTAGCAGTAGCAATTAGAGAAGAAAAAGAAATTTAAGGTATTAAAATAGGCAATGAGGAGACTAAGCTATCACTCTTTGCAGATGATATGATGGTCTACTTAAATCCTAGAGAATCAACTAAAAAGCTAGTAGAAATAATCAACAACTTTAGCAAAGTTGCAGGATACAAAATAAATGCACATAAATCATCAGCATTTCTATATATTTCCAACACATCACAGCAACAAGAGGTAGAAAGAGAAACACCATTTAAAATCACCCTAGACAATATAAAATACTTAGGAATCTATCCACCAAAACAAACACAGGAATTCTATGACCACACCTACAAAACACTTTCCAAACAATAAAAACTAGATCTAAACAATTGGAAAAACATTGATTGCTTAAGGGTAGGACAAGCTAACATAATAAAAATGACCATTCTACCCAAATTAATTTACTTATTTAGTGCCATACCTATCAAACTACCAAAAAAAACTTTTGTACTGAATTAGAAAAATCTATAACAAAGTTCATTTGGAAGAACAAAAGATCAAGAATATCAAGGGAAATAATGGGAAAAAATGTGAAGGAAGGTGGCCTAGCAGTACCAGATATTAAACTATACTATTAAGCAGCAACCATCAAAACAATATGGTACTTGCTAAGAGACAGAAGGGAGGATCAGTGGAATAGTCTTGGGGTAAGTGATGTTAGCAAGACAGTGTATGACAAACCTAGAGCCCAAATTTTGGGACAAAAATCCACTATTTGACAAAAACTGCTGGGAAAATTGGAAAACAACATGGGAGAGATTAGGTTTAGATCAATATCTCACACCCTACACTAAGATAAATTCAGAATGGGTGAATGACTGGAATATAAAGAAGGAAACTCTAAGTAAATTAAGTGAACAGAGAATAGTATACTTGTCAGATCTCTGGGAAAGGAAAGATTTTAAAACCAAGCAAAAATTACAAGATGTAAAATGAATAATTTTGATTATATTAAATTAAAAAGGTTTTGTACAAACCTAATTGATGCAACCAAAATCAGAAGGGACACAACAAACTGGGAAAAAATCTTAACAAAAAAGTCTGACAGAGGTCTAATTACTCAAATATACAAGGAGTGAAATCAATTGTATAAAAAATCAAGCCATTCCCCCAATTGATAAATGGGCAAGAGACATGAATAGGCAATTTTCAGGTAAAGAAATCAAAAGTATCAATAAGCACATGAGAAAGTGTTCCAAATCTCTAATAATTAGAGAAATGCAAATCAAAACAACTCTGAGGTACCACCTCACACCTAGCAGATTGGCTAAAATGACAACAGGTGAGAGTAATAAATGTTGCAAGGGGTGTGGCAAAATTGGAACATTAATGCATTGCTGGTGGAGTTGTGAACTGATCCAACCATATTGGATGGCAATTTGGAATTATGCCCAAAGAGCACTAAAAGACTACCTGCCCTTTGATCCAGCCATACCATTTGGGGTTTGTACCCCAAAGAGATTATAGATAAACAGACTTGTACAAAAATATTTATAGCTGCACTTTTTGTGGTGGCAAAAAACTGGAAAACGAGGGTATGTCCTTCAATTGGGAAATGACTGAACAAACTGTGGTATATACTGGTGATGGAATACTACTATGCTCAAACTGGAGGAATTCCATGTGAACTGGAATGACCTCCAGGAACTGATGCAGAGTGATAGGAATAGAACCAGAAGAACATTGTACACAGAGACTGATACACTGTGGTAAAATCAAATGTAATGGACTTCTGAACTAGCAGCAATGCAATGACCTAGGACAATTCTGAGGGACTTAGGGAAAAGAAGGCTACCCACATTCAGAGGAAGAACTACAGGAGAGGAAACACAGAAGAAAAACAATTGCATGGGTGGATGGGGACATGATTGGGGATGCAGACTCAAAAGGACCACACCAATGCAACTATCAATAATATGTAAATAAGTCTTGATAGATGAGACATGTTAAAACCAGTGGAAATTCGAGTTGGGTATGGGGGGTGGTTGGGGGAGTGAAGGGAAAGTAAGAACATTGTAGTGCAAAAGGGTGCATATTAACCCTGAAAAGCCTTACTGCAGAGTTTCTAACAGTTGAAAAGGGTTTCAAATCCTGAGGTTATGGAGTTGACCCTGGAGACTCGATGAGCTCTCTCTTTGGACTGAAAACCTGGCCTATATTCTGCAGCTTTTCTCTTAAAATTTGTTAGCTTATCTATTTCCTTTGAATCTCCCTAACCTTCCCTATTCCCAATCATCATTTTCCCTTCCTGAATTTCTGCAAGTTTTGAAAGGAGGGTGGATCTGGGTGTTAGCTTTCAAACTTGGTAGATTTAGTTCCCCCGTAGTCAAGTAGGGCTGACCCTTGTTACAAATTATCTCTTGAATCATTGTATCCAACTTTCCTAACCCTGTAGGCTACAAAACCTCTCCGGGCTGAGTTAGGCAGGTCCTTTCTCAGTCTCACATTCCTGTCTCCCTCCCCTACCTGAAGCTTTCTCTAGGCAGCTGTGGGAGTTACCTTGTATCCCTCCATCCCTTCCAATCAACCCTAAAACTCAATAAACACTGTTTGTCACTTAATCAAACCTTTGGCTAGTTCATTAGTTGATTGATAAGAGAGGGAGAAGGGGAGAAAGGAATAATATTGTCTCTGGGTCCTAAAGGGAATTGGAGGCGTCCATTTTGGAGGAAGTGTAATCTCAATACTTCCTCTGGACTCTTACTTTGTGAACCTGAGAAACTGACTAGAAGGCCCTCTAGTCAGTTTCAAGCCATTCTTGGCTGGCCCCAACCTTTGTCTGTAGAAGTGCCCTTTCTACCTGGAGGACTCAGTTTGTTTCCCTTCAGTGTTTCTGTCTCAAACCTGTACCCAGTTTGTGTCTCCCAGGCTGCAGCTGCCTGCCTCAAATACCTCATCCTCTCCCTTGCAACTCTTTTACCTCTCCTACCACCTCAATTTATCACGCTCCACTATTGTACTCTCTTTATCCACTTTACTGCCTTAGGGATCCACAAACCCCTATCCACAGTGCTTTATCCCTATTCACACTACTGTTAGTCACTCGCCTTGCCTTATCCTCTATTAAAACCTTACCTTGCCTTAATTTCCCTATTACCTTTAGCTTATTCCCTTATTACAACTAGTTTATTACCCTACTAGATTTATTCCCTTATAACAACATGAATCATGTAAGTATGAAAAATTTTTCTAAAAAATTAAAAAAAAAGCAGTAGAGTGGTAAAGACTAGGCAATTGGGATTAAGTGGCTTGCTCAGGGTCACACAGCTAGGAAGTGTCTGAGGTCAGATTTGAACCCGGGACCTCCAATCTCAGGGCCTGGCTCTCAATTCACTGAGCCACCCAGCTGTCCCCTCCAAGTGATTTTTGAGATTAGCTTTACTAATGGAATCTCCTAGACCATCAATAGAGTGTGGGAATGACTTATCAGCTGGGTTCAGAGGAAGCATTGCTGCTGAAGCCTGTTTTAGAAGCTTCTCTGCCATGCATCCTGAATTCCATAACATTTATCTCTGATGTTCTGAGCAGCCAGAGGATCTTGGGGGTCTGGAGGCTTCTCATGTCTGAATGCACACATCTCTCCTCTTTGGCATTCTCTTTTCCCCCAGGAGGAACAAAGGAGAGGACGATTCCACTTGTAGTAAAGGCTGGTCTGGGCCAATTGGAACTTTATGTCACTGGTCACTAGAATCTTAAGAGCACCAACTGGCCAAGTGCCATCAGAGGTAGAACTCTCTCCCTCAAGATTCTGGAGGTAGTATTCTTTGTTCACCTCCAACTTGGGTATGGTATGGCATCCTGAAGGGCCATTTGTGCATCATGGACCTGAATGGGTAAGCCATATTCTAGATCCAAAAGGCAGGTCTGACAAACGTTTTTGAGCTTGCTGCAGGCTTGGCACACTTGAGTCGTCTTGAAACCCATGCCAATACTGGGGTATCAGTGAAACACTGTGAAGAGCCTGGCACAAAATCTGCATTCTTTTCCATACCTTTCTTTGGTTCTGTGGGTGTAGAGATTTGTTCCAAGGCACATCTGACACAACATAGGGAAGTCCGAGTGCTCCTAGTTCTCCCTGTTGTAGGTGTTGGAGCCCAGAGACTTCCCCATCTCAGAAGTCACAGCAGTGACTTTGGTCATGTTCAGAAGTAGGAGCCCTTGCTGTTGACCCCCAGCAGGGCAGGCTGGGACAACCCCCACTTCTAAGTTATGGCTCTAAGTATCTGGAGCTTTCAAGATACTTGAGAATTAGAATGTTAACTCAGCTAGATGCCATATTCTTATCAAACTCCAGAGATGGACAGCAGCCTCCTTTAACTGCAGCTTTTGGTTTTTTCCAGCCCCAATATTCCTCTTGGTTTCAGTGGGCTCACTGAACAAGGCTTTTTGGGTTTTGTGAACAAACCTACTCTCCCATTTCTCTCAGTTCTCACCCACAGTGCCCATTGGTTAAATGCAAGATTCATGCTTGATAAATCCCAATGATATCCTTTTATTACTTGAACTCACTTCATTTTGATTTTAATATTTTCTACTTTGGACATGACTTTGTTGGTTAATATACCTTTACAAAGTGCTTACTCTGTAGGAGGTTCTGTAGTAGATGGTGGAGACAAAAAAGATAAAGGAAGGGAAGTCTCAGAAGGAAACTGGAGGGTGGGAAAGGAAAGGAATGAGTCACTGAGGCATGGGAAGTGGTCCCATTTTGTTAGGAGAGACAGAGGAATCTTATTCACAGGAAGGGGAAGTCATTGGTTTAGTTGTGATGGTGAGAGGGAGTAGATGACTGACTTCTGAGCCCAAATACATTTTTAAAATGTATATGTCCTTTATTGACAATGTCTTAATACTTGGGCATAGTTTTTAAAAAAGATTATTTATTTAGAATATTTTTCCATGGTTACATGATTCATGTTCTCTCCTTTTCCCCTCCTGGAGCTGCAAAACCCAATCATATCCCCATCCAATCATGTGATTGATCATATGTTTTTCTTCTGCATTTCTGCTCCCACACTTCTTTCTCTGGATGTAGATAGCATTCTTTCTCATAAATTCCTCTGGATTGTCCTGGGTCATTGCATTGCTGCTAGTAGAGAAGTCTGTTACATTTGATTGTACCATAATTTATCAGTCTCTGTGCACAGTGTTCTCCTGGTTCTGCCCCTTTCACTTTGCATCAGTTCCTGGAGGTCTTTCCAGTTCACATGGAATTCCTCCAGTTCATCATTCCTTTCAGCACAGAAATATTCCATCACCATCAGATACCACAATTTGTTTGGCCATTCCTCAATCGATGGACAACCCCTCATTTTCCAATTTTTTCCCACCACGAAGAGCGTGGCTATAAATATTTTTGTATTAGTATTTTTCCTTTGGGGTACAAACCCAGCAGTGGTATGGCTGGGTCAAAGGGCAGGTATTCTTTTAAAGCCCTTTGGGCATAATTCCAAATTGCCCTCCAGAGTGGTTGGACCAATTCCCCAGACCACTCCACCAGAAGTATATTACTGTCCCAGTTTTATCACACCCCCTCCAACATTTATCACTTTCCTTTGCTGCCATATTAGTCAAGCATATATTGGAGGTACAGGGTTTACCACAGAGTTTCTAAAAATACTGCACAAAAGTTTCCTAAATCACAATGATTGCAAAGTAGGAATTAATAAAAACAACCAAAATGCACCAATATGGAGAAAGTCAAGTTTCACTCTTCTTCCCTGTCTCTGCCTGGATATCGCTCTGTAGCATCCTTTTCTTGCTGCGCTTTCTTTCAAAGTTTTTTGACAATTGCCAGCAATTTGAGGTTGGGCTGGTCAGCAGTATCCTCTGGGAAGATATAATGGTAGTGTTCTTCTCAGCCAGCATCAGACCCATCTTCTGCCTGAATTTTTCTCCTCTTCTTCACTTTCTCTGGCATTAGTTTCTCTACTCCCTTCTTTTGAGATTCTGTCCCAAATCCATATTCAAATTTTCTCCAGGGTTCCAATAAGAGAATGTTTTCTTCCTTCTCTTCACAGTTTCTCATCCTTTCGTTGGCTTCTTCATATATCTGTCTGTATTCAGTTAAGCTTTCTTCATTTCCTGCAGACAGCTCAAACTGGGCAAAACTGATCCATACCTTAACATGCTGTTTTTGTTGCAGCAATCTGTGGTAAAGACTTCTTGTTTTTTCAGATTCTTCTTGTTCAATTTCAAAGTCAATGTAAGATTTCCAAAGGACCTCTGGCATATCTAAGCATGGCTGGCTAATAGACAACTCACATATTCCTCAGGTTCTCTCCATATCTCCAAGAATTGTCTCTAACTTGGCAAATTTGATCCATGAAGTACAATTTTCTAGTGTAAATTTCAGGAACTTTTCATAAAGTTTCAGGCACTGGTTGAATTCAACTCGAATTCCAACTCCAATTCAATGTAGATCTTAAGTAATCTGATTTTGGGACACTTGCCAATAGAAGTTCTCAAAGTTCTTCTGGCAAATGGGAGATTTTTTACTGTCTTATTTCAAATTGGACATAGAGTAGTCACATTTTGGCAAATGTAAATTTTTTATGTGGAATAAATTTCAAACTGGCTTGATATACATGTCTGGTCCTCTCTGGATCCTTTGCCTTCATCTTTTCATAAAGTGCATAGTTGATCCAGAGGTATATATAGTACTTCCAGTATCTCTTCTCTGGGATGGGGGTGGCACATTGGCAAAATATGTGACTAATTCACAGAGTGTGGCGAGATCCTGGATGATCCTGGCCTAAAAAAACCAGGAGTTTTTGAAACGTAATCACTCTTTTGGCTCTGATACTATTTCCCATAGGAAACTTCTTTTATTTCATCATCTCAGATGCAGAGATCACTAAATTTCTTTAGAAATTTGCATAGTAAGATATGCCACCTTAATTTTGAATATCTCAATTTCCTGATTATTTCAACTTCTTTAAAGATATTAGCCCCAGAAAAATCAGAAAAAACAAGATCAGAAACCAAAAAGAGCAAACGAGTCACAGAATTAAAAGCCAAACCTTTAATGGAATCCAGAAAAATCAGACAAGTTTGAGGAATTCAGATGTCACTAAAGTATGTTGATTTGGGGGCTAGGTATTGAAGATGAAAAAAAGAGTTTTTTCTATAAGATTTATGTAAAGATGGATATGATCCTATTTTACAGAAATAATTACAAGTCAATCTCCACTGTTTCCTTCTAATCATTTATCAACAACTTCCACCTCTGAGGGGAAAAAGTCCAACAGGAATCCCTCAATGATTGTTGTCTGTATATGCAAAATGTGGGGGCAAAAGCCTTGGGCTTGATTTTGAGACTACTAAAAATCAAAATAGGATACAACAATCAAGAGTCTGCTATCAATTGTTTAATTAAACATTTTTATTTAATTAATTGATTTAGAATATTTTCCCATGGTTACACGATTCATGTTCTTTCCCTCCCCCCTCCCCAGCCAAGGAGTAATTCCACTAGGTTTTACATATGCCATTGATCAAGACCTATTTCCATGTTATTAATATTTGCATTAGGTCTTTTATCAAATTTGATGCAAGAACCAAACAGAATTCTCCAAAGAAACCAAGAAATAAATTAGGTAGAAAACAGCTGCTCCCCAAACTTAATTCTTTCTGTCCTCTTCATTGCTGGTAACAGTTCCCCAAAAGGCCACAGGTCTTAGGTGTCTTATTGTTCCATAGCTCCATGGAGAAGAGTTGTCAGAGTGCATTGTACTCCACACATTTTGAGGGGTCTGTTGAGAAGTGCTTCTGACAAATGGTCATTAATCTCTTCAAGCCCTGAATATATTTTCTTTGCATCTCATCATTTAGAACATGTGCAACATGCTTGGAAGAAATCTTTTCCCGACCAGTTCTGGCATGGATACCAACCATGGTGACTCCAATTGGCCAAGGAGCATTTCCAATGGCCATCTGAAGATAAGCCTCATTGGCCTTCACATATTCTCTCTGTAACAAGAATTTGATAATTTCTGTTATTGATCCTTTGATATCTGCAGGAAGAGTCCTTTTCTGTAGTTTTCTGAAGAGTGGCCTCAGATAGGATTCTGTCTGCTTTTGGGTGGCACTGTTCAGTTTGCCCTGAACACTATGTTTTACGTGATCTTCTCTAGCATTGAGTTCCTTAGCCCAAACTCCAAGGAGAAACTTAAGGACTTTGATTATGATATTCATGTCTTCACAATCATC
>NW_025394666.1:0-8148 GCF_016433145.1 Gracilinanus agilis | reverse complement strand
TGTACAAGACTTCAGTGATCAGTTTTAGTCTCTCTTACATCCCAGAGCGTGTTCCCACAAACCCCATAGTTGTTTTTAATATCCCTTTACTTATATTATCTGGATATTTAATATCCATTACTTATATTATCTTACAGTTTGGCACTACCCAGATGGGTGGATAGAGAGACAGACAGGAAGTGAACAGTTGGCCAGCTAGATTTATAAAATAAGTAAGAGGGCTTGAACATTCCAAGAGGGAGCACAGCCATTGGGTGAGAGCTGAAAGTTCTCAACCAGTGGTGAGCTGCTCAGAGCTTCTCAGCCCCCACCCCAGGTCATTCATAAATCTCTGTGAGTAGGGGAAAATACTATCAAGCTTGGTGTTGCCCCAGAAAGAGGGATTTTCTTCATTTCTTTTTTGTTTTGATGGTTCTGTGTTCTGTTGCTGTGTTTAATTGTACTTGTATTTAATTAATTGTGTTAGTAATTATTATTAGTCAGAATAGTGGCTAATAATACAATAAATTTTGTTGTTAGTTGGTCTGTTTGGGGAATGATGGGTACAATGGTGATTGAAAATTGGATAGATTATGTATTTGTGATGTTGTGGAAAGGTGTTTGGGCTATTCCCTACCTGTGGTTTAGAGTTATACCCAGGTATTTTAGAGGGATAATGGACTTGGAATTGGCACAACCGATTTTGACAATCAACATACTGGATTTATTATGTCACATGCCAGTTCTGATTCTGACTGGTTATGTTGCATACAAACTAAGGTGGATATTGTTTCATATTGGGTATTTTGTTAAAATTATTGTGACTTGGTGTTTCAGGGATTCTGAAACCAAAAAAATGTTAAGACTATTACAAATTAAGTTAGATAATTTAGAGTTATGTATGCAAAACGGTTCGTTCTCTGGTCAATCACTTGGTACATCTCACATTGGCAATGAATATATGAACATGGGCATTTCTGACAAAGGTATTCCAACAAAGGCTAAGCTAGAACAACAGGCTCAAAATAAGGCTGAAACCCCCATTAATCTTTTTCCCCTTCCCGATCTTCCCATCGTTCGCAAAGATGGTGTATTCCATCTTAAACAACATACTCGATTCAGATCTGAAGATGTAGATAATCTAAAANATTCCAACAAAGGCTAAGCTAGAACAACAGGCTCAAAATAAGGCTGAAACCCCCATTAATCTTTTTCCCCTTCCCGATCTTCCCATTGTTCGTGAAGATGGTGTATTCCATGTTAAACAACATACTTGATTCAGATCTGAAGACGTAGATAATCTAAAACGTAAGATCCCAAATTTCCAGGATGACTCTGGGAAATTTGTGAAGATCTTCAAAGCTTTGGTAAAACAACACAATCCAGACTTTGAAGATTGCTAGTATGTGTTAGGAGAGATCTTATCACATAATGACAGAACAAAGTTTGTAGAGGAGACACGAAACACAGAGGGAATGACACCATGGCCTGTAGATTGGGAGGAACTGGACCTGAATTCAGTTCCTACCTACAGAATGTTAAAACAAGCATGTAAATCTCTGATTCAGGTTTTAGAGAAGCATGCTAAGCGTCCAAATTCATGGAGCAAATTTGAAAAAATCAGGCAGACAGCAGTAGAGACCCCTGCAATATTTTTGGACAGAATCATAGAGGCAGCAGAAATGTATTTGAACATGAATATTCTAGAAAATACCACCGTAGATCATGTTAAAAGAAATTTTGTCAGAAATTCGGTTCCCCAGGCAAAGAAATTTTTTATGGACAATTACCCTGATTGGGAATTGTTGAGCTTAGACGAACTAAAACAAAAAGCAACATACGTTTTTGCCCAAGAGAAGGACAGGAGTAGTGATAACAAGGATGCAATTATTGAAAATCTTAGGAAAAAATTAAGGCAGGCAAATTCTCGAGCTGATCAGAAAGAAATAAGTGAAATCAAGCGGTAGCAGCGTTACGGGCAGCAGAAAAGAGAAACAATAATAATAATTATAAGACCAATAGCAATTCAAACAATAGGAACCAGAGGCAGCAATCTTGTTATGTTTGTGGAGGTTTTGGGCATTTTGCAAGGGACTGCAGATACAGAAAGAGATCATATGGGCAGAGATACAATAATAACAATGGAAATAATCAGTATAATAATAATAATTATGGTTACAGGGGAAATAATTGGAATAATAATTGGAATAATGGTTTTAGTCAAGGAAATGGACAACAGAATGTATTCCAATGTCAGAATGCATGTCGTCAAGGTGTTCAAGCTCCTAATTTGGCAACAACACAGGATTACCTTCGTGCAGGAGCCAGGCCAAAGTATAGTCACATTGTTCAAGGGAATATTACTAATGGTAACATGAATGGAGGGACAACTTCATTATGAAGGTGTGCCCGAAGTTCAGAAGTGATTGATCAAGGAAATGGAACTAAAGAAAATGTTGATGAAATTGTATGTGTTAAAGATGATGATAATGTATTTGTGAATAATGAAAATGGTGCACTTGGTATTAATATTGATTTGATTCATGATAATAAGAATTTAATTAATAATGGTAATGGGTTGATCAGTGTTAATTTAAATGGAATCAATAATAGTTTAATCAATGTGAATGATAATTTGATGAGAATTAATGATAATTTAAGTGGTGTTAATGTTAAATTATCTGAATTAACTACTAGTAATGGTGTAAATAGTACTTTAACCAATGTTAATGGTAATTTACCTACTGGTAGTAGTAATTTAACTAGTGTTGATAATAATTTGATTAATGTTGTAAATAATTGTGAGAAAAAGAGAAATAATGTTGTAAATGGTGTTAGAAGTTCTAGTAAGAGTGGAATTAAGAAGAATAATAGAAATTGTAGTTTGATTAAGGATAATTTGATTGTGAATAAGAACAATGATACCAGAATAGAGGTGAAAAGGACCAATGATTTAAAATCCTGGGAAAATTCTGTAATTCTTGACGATGTTAACTTGGATGGACAGGAAATGGCTGAGCTTTGTTCTGATGTTACTGTTTTAGCTCCAGTGTTGGAAACTTTCCAACCTCCCAATAGTACTGAACCATATGTGTCTGTAACTATTGGAGATCAGATTTATGACCTTCTTGTGGATACTGGCGCGAGTAAATCAGTTTTGCAAAGCTTTCCTGCAGATTGTAGAGCTGTTGGAACAATGGATGTGGTTGGTGCTACAGGAGTTACTCAGAAAGTAGCTAAATTGCAACCAAAAATGGTGACCCTAGGACCACTTTCGGTGGAACATGCATTTTTGTGTGTTCTGGAGTGTCCTATGAATTTGTTGGGAAGAGATCTATTGTGAAAATTAAGAGCTACTATCCAATGTACTGAATCAGGTGATATTTCTTTGCATCTCCCAGAGGAATCTTTGAAGGCTTTTCCATTGCTTTTCTTAGATTCTAGCAGTACAGAGGATGATTTAGGTACTATCTATCCAATACCTGAGGATATACCCAAGGATTTGTGGTCAAAATCATCTACAGATGTTGGGTTGCTAAAATCAGCTATTCTGGTCAGGGTGAGGACAAAGGAAGGACCAGTTCCTTGTATGCCTCAGTATCCCTTGATTAAGGAGGCGATAGAGGGTATTCGTCCTATTATTGAGTCTCTAATCCAACAAGGGTTAATAATACCATGTTTTTCTGAGTACAATACACCGATTTTGCCTATAAAGAACCCCAAACTGGATGAAAATGGCCGACCTGTTTACCGATTTATTCAAGATCTAAGAGTGGTAAATGATTATGTCATCAAGACACATCCAGTTGTCCCAAGTCCAGCTGCTATAATTTCTTCCATTCCAAGTCAGGCTAGATATTTCACTGTGGTAGATTTATGTTCTGCATTTTTCTCGATACCAATTCACAAGGATTCTCAAAAGATCTTTGCTTTTACATGGGAAAAGACACAATGGACCTGGACTCGTCTCCCACAAGGGTATACTGAGTCACCATCTCAATTTTCACAAATTCTAAATCGAGATCTGAAAACTATTAAATTTAAAGAGAGCAAATTGGTGCATTTTGTGGATGATATTCTTCTAGCATCCCCAAATGCAAAGGTGTGTCTTAGGGACAGTAAGATTCTTTTGATTGAATTATATAAACGAGGACATAAAATCTCAAAAGCGAAATTACAATTCGTTTTACCCAGGGTGCAATATCTCGGATTTGTGTTATCAGAGGGTTCCAGAAGTATTACACAAAAGAAAATAGCTGACATACAAAAATTGAGTGCACCAAAAACTAAAAAACAACTTAGAGCTATTCTTGGAACTACTGGTTTCTGTAGACAATGGATTCCTGGATATAGTGGAATAACTAAGTGTTTAACAGATCTAACCAGGAATACAGAACCAGAACCTCTGAAACTAAAGCCTGAACATCGATTAGCCTTGGATAAGCTGAAAGAAGCCATTTTATCTGCACCTGCATTAGGAATCCCAGACTATGAGAAACCTTTTCAGCTGTTTGTCAATGAAACGAAGGGTATAGCTTCTGGTGTGTTGACACAGACTCTTGGACAAAGTTATCGTCCAATTGGGTATTACAGCTGTCAATTAGATCCAATAGCTGTGGGGACAGTACCCTGTCTAAGGGGGTAGCTGCAGCAGCTGTGTTAGTCCAGAAGTCAGCTGATCTAGTTTTAGGATGTCCTTTGACTGTCTATTGTTCACATCAGATAGAAGCACTAATGAGGAAGTTTCGTACTCAAGCATATTCTGACCAACGAATTGCTAAGTATGAAATTATTCTCTTAGGTAGTGAGAACATCAAGTTGAAGAGATGTAGCATACTTAATCCAGCTACTCTTCTTCCTGATTTACCAAAGAACGGTGAGCCATTGCATGAATGTGTTGGGGTAGTAGATCTTGTGAATATGCCTAGGATGGATTTAAAAGATACTCCACTCGAAAATCCAGACTGGGTGTTATTCACAGATGGATCATCATATTTATGTAATGGAATTAGATGTACTGGTGCTGCAGTTGTCACAGAATTTGAGACACTGTGGTATGGCTCATTACCTAATAATCTTAGTGCTCAAGGTGCTGAATTGGTGGCATTGAAGCAAGCATGTCTTCTAGCTGAAGGTAAATGTGTGAATATTTACACAGACTCTCGATATGCATTTTCTGTTTGTCATGCAACAGGAACGATCTGGAAACAACGAGGTTTTATTACTGCATCGGGAAAACCAATAGCTCATGCAGGAATAATAACTGAGTTGTTGGAAGCAATCCAGAAGCCAAAACAGCTAGCAAAACAAATTCATTGTAGGAGTCATACTCGTGGTAGAGATTCAGTCTCTAAAGGAAATCATAGAGCTGATATCACTGCGAAGTATGCAGCTCAGAATGCTCCAATCTATGTGATGAATTTAACATCTATTGATTCTGATGATCTAGAGAAAGCTTATATAGACTCAGATATTGAGAAATGGAAGGATAAATTTGGAGCTAGGAAAGAACATGGGATATGGATTACTGATACAGGAAGACCATTGTTACCAAAAGATTTGTATACCTATTTGTGTCAAGCCATCCACACAAAAGGTCATTTTGGTACACAAGCTGTTGTGGATTCCATCAGGAGACAATGGGTTGCTCCTGGAATAAGTACTGTTGCCAATAAGGTCTGTAATAGCTGTCCAGTCTGCCAAAAGTTCAATCAAAGTGCATTCAGAAAGAAAGGTTTGGGTGGTAGACCTTTAGCATATTGTCCATTTGAGAGTTTACAGATTGATTATATCTGTATGCCTAAAGCTGGAAGATACAAGTATAGTCTTGTGATAGTCAATAGACTAACTAAATGGCCTGAAGCTTTTCCATCAAATACAAATACAGCTAGTTTTGTGGTGAAAGTGTTACTGAAAGAAATTGTGCCTAGATTTGGTGTACCTTTAACCATAGATTCGGATAAGGGATCTCATTTCACTCAGGATATCCTTAGAAGAGTCTATGAGAATCTAGGAATAACACCTAAATATCATGTTCTGTATCATCCGCAAAGTTCAGGTCAGGTGGAGCGTATGAATAGGGAACTCAAGACTATGGTTGGGAAACTCTGTGCTGAAACTCATCTCAAATGGCCAGAGATTCTTCCCATAGCTTTGTTTTACCTATGTACGAGACCAAGAGCGGATCTACATATATCATCGTATGAGATGCTCTTTGGACATGCTCCACTGCAGGCAAAAACTTGTAAGGCTGTTTATTCATCCCTCTTGGGAGGTGATTGTCAAATTGCTTGATATTTAAGTGCTTTACAGCAGAGGCTAAGAGAATTACAAGATATGGGAGTATTGATTCAATCTGGTCCATTGGATTATTCTCTTCATAATTTTCAACCAGGTGATATGGTTTATGTGAAAAATTTTGCCAAAACATCAGCAACAGAACAAAATTGGGTAGGTCCTTATACAATTGTATTAGTTTCACCATCTTCTGTAAAAGTTTTAGGTAGAGATTCGTGGTATCATTGTTCTCACATTAAATTAGCACATGGAATAGATAACGAAACTGTAGAAATTGTTAATAATGATGAAGAAGGAAAAGAAGAAGAAGAAGAGATTGTGTAATTTGAGATCTTCAGTCAATTAGAGTCTGCAGTCAGAAAGTTCAGTAAGGAGAGGACCATTCCAGTGGAAGAGGACATTCGGATGGAAGAGGATATGGATGAAGAGGATTCAGGATTCAGGATTTATAGACTTTGTATTAAGACTGATGGACTTATGAATTGAACTGATAAAACTTCATTTTCGAGGATTTTCTTAAAGAAGAGGATTAATCATGGACAATTTGGATTAAATAGTTTGGAAGTTTTTGGACAATGTATATAGTATCATTACATACTCATATGCATCCAACATTGCACATAAAATTATCAAGACCTTCGATGGAGAAAAGAAGAAGAGGAAAACCAGAGAGAAGAAGAGAGGATTTCCTAGAAGAATGGAACATCGTGAGAAGAAAGGAGATCTGAAGGAGATCTACAGGAGATCTGGAATTTGGGTACGTATCATACATCCATCAGTAACAAGTTGCAACACAATATAGCAAAGAAACAACATAACAAATCAGATACATACAACACGAACATGTTAGGATACATTGTATTCCTTATGGAATGAGACAATGTATAATACTAACAAAATTAGAATTAGCTATAGAATAAGTAAGTATTAACAAGAGATAGTTACTAACAAAGATTAGCTAGTTATTTAGATAGATGTGGCTAGACTAATACACTAATACATTAGGGTTAGTTTAGAATAGTTTAGTAGAATAGATATAGTATTAGATTAGATTAGAGGATAAGATAAGGTACTAATGTACATTACAGTGCAGATACAACTGACATAACAAAATTGCATTACATGAAGAACATATAACATACTACAGATCACATATCACAAGTAATGTAAATAGTTGTGTAAATAGTATGCGTATATTGTAAATTGTATTATAGTGTAAGTATTGTATATATGTAAAGGGTGTACATATGTATATTTGATGTGTATATTATGTGTATATACATGTATATATGTATATCATGTATATATATATTATGTATATATTGAATGTGTATATATGTGTATAAATGTAAATTCTGTGAATACTTTGATGTAATTGAGTTGCAAACATTCAAATGTAATTTGCATAATGGAGTTTACTGTTTTGTTTTAATTTTGATGTAAAGACCTATGTAACGTTGTGTTAAAATGTTTTTCCAAAATGGTTTGCATTTATTAGTTGGTAGGATATTTCTGTAATTAGAATAGGAGTTATGTTTGATGTTTGTTTTGACTTTTGTGTTGATATTTCATATTTGCTGTTGATTTTTGTTGGGAATTTTTGCATTGTTACTTGTTGTTTTATGCTTTGAATTATGTAAGTGTTCAATGTATTTATCTTTTTACCTATCCTTGTTGAAATCCCTAGTGTAGGGTAGAGTAGGATAGTATTAGATAGAATAGTGTTAGTATAGGTTGTTTGTTATTTTGGGTTAGAATTTTAGTTTAGTTTGTAGTGCACAAATACCAAAATTTTGGTAATTTTGGCTTTGTGCAAAGGGGGGAACTGTTATGAGTAAGATTAGATTAGCTAGTTATTAGGTATTGATTATA
>NW_025394665.1:0-1094 GCF_016433145.1 Gracilinanus agilis | reverse complement strand
TCTGTGTCTTGCGCGCGAGGTCTCCCCTCTTCTCTCCCTATGGGTTCTTAGGTTGCCGTTTCCCTGGACCCCTCGGTTGTGTCCAGCTGGACCTGGACAGTGGCGCCCAACGCGAGGCACGGCAAACACGGCTTACTGGACAACTGAGGAGCAGCTGTCGTGGCCGCAAAGATACGTAACGGGTAGAGGCTGAGCAAGACGCCTCGAGGTAGGGTAAGTTGTCCCATCCCCCATAGGCATTTAAAAATCAAGAGTGTTTCTAAAAAAAGTGTGTGTGTGTGTGTGTGTGCAAGGAAAGTGGAAGGAATACGTGTGCATGATGGGAAAAACACTCTCGAAGGAAACAGTGTTCGTGACTGAACTAAAAAATAGTCTCAGGGAGAGAGGTATCAGAGTAAAAAAGAAGGACCTGTTCAGGTTCTATGGCTTGATTCGTGACATTCTTAAAGAAGCCGACACGAGTCAACAAGTCTCGCACCTCCTCAGCTTGGCCGAGGACGCTATCTTAGAATCTAAGATAAAAAATGAAGAACCAAACTCGACTAAAGAACAGAGCTCGCCCCTCAAGGGGAATGAGCGTCCCTCAACTCTTTTAGACAAACCTATCAAAAATCCCTCCCTTGAGGAGCCCCTTGTTCCCTCTAAGCCCAGACCACGCCTTTATCCAGTCCTAGACACGGACCCTCCTCAAGATAGCACACTTAATCCGGCTTATCAAGTAGAACTAGAGGAGGAGACAGCCCGCTACCATAACAATGGCCCTCTGAGGAATAGACCTCCTCCCTACAACCTCCCATCCCCCACCATCCAACTTGCCCTCCCACATGATTCCTCTGACTCTGAACAGGAGGAAGAGGGGGAGGAGGAAAGCAGATCCTGTGGACATTCCAGGGCTGCAGATACTTCAGGCCTCCCCCACCATCATCAGCCAATTTATAAAAAATTAAAAATTAAGCACATTAAAGACCTGCATTCGGCAGTTAAAAATTATGGCCAGAATGCCCCTTTTACACTCTCCATCCTAGAAGGGCTTGGAGGAGAGGGGCACATGCTCCCCTCCGAATGGTCCAAAGTTGTGCAATCTGTCCTATCCC
>NW_025394664.1:0-4933 GCF_016433145.1 Gracilinanus agilis | reverse complement strand
TGACCACTTTGCATTAGAAAACCAACAGATGAGGCTGCCTCCCGGCTTACTCATGCAAACGGCGCATGCCGCTATGGCCGCATGGCGGGCAGTTCCTGCCACTGGCTCTGTTACAGCACCTCTCTCGAAAATCCTTCAGGGACCCAATGAGCCCTACGCGCAGTTTATTGCAAAACTTCTTGAAACTGCTGAGAGAGTCTTAGGTCAGGATGGGTCAGACAACCCAGTGGTAAGACATTTAGTGATTGAAAATGCTAACTCTGCCTGTAAGATTGCCTTAAGGGGGCAAGCTAGAGACCTTGATCTAAACGGGATGATCCGCCTATGCAGTGACATTGATGCATATGACCACAAACTAAACAAGTCCATCTCCTTAGCCATCGGGGCAGCCATTCAGGCCTCTCACCCCACCACCCCCCGAAATTGCTTTAAATGGGGGCAACCTGGCCATTTCGCCCGTGAATGTCCCTCTAACCAGACTCCCACCCCCCTTCAGGCTCAAGCCCAAAGACCACCTCCCAGCGTTTGCCCTAAATGTCGGAAGGGTCGGCACTGGGCTCGAGATTGCAGAGCCAAACCTCAGAACTTTTCCCCAATGTCGGGAAACGGGATGCGGGGCTCCTACGGGAGCCCCTGCCCAGTTCCCTTACTCGAGCCACAGCCAGCAGCGCAGACCTGGACCTCTGTGCCGCCTCCACCCGAATATTGACCCCTGAAGAAGGCCCGGTAGTCCTCCCCACCGACAAATTCGGACCACCGCCTCCTGGCATGTTTTTCTTGGTCATCGGCAGGGCGCTCACCACCTTACAAGGTGTAGTTGTGCACCCCACCCTTGTCGATAATGACTACACAGGGGAGATAAAACTTATCATAGAATCTCCGCATGGTCCTGTTACCATCCCTGCCGGTAAATGCTTAGCTCAGGCCCTCCCCCTCCCCATGATAGGCAATTTTCCCGCCGCAGCCCCAAAACGAGGTCCTTCCTCACCCAGCTCTTCCAACATTTATTGGGTACAACAACTTACTGAGTCCCGACCTACTCTGCAATTAAAGATCGAAGGAAAAACCTTCACAGGGCTGCTGGACACAGGGGCAGACTCTACTGTCATCTCCCAGGCTCATTGGCCCCGTGCCTGGCCCCTTCAACCCTCAGCCACCCACCTGTCAGGAATAGGTCAGATCCAAGATACCCTCCAAAGTACTAAGCTCCTCCATTGGCAAGATACTGAGGGCAATAGTGGCACTACCCGTCCCTATGTAGTCGCAGAACTCCCCGTTAATCTCTGGGGCAGGGATATTCTAGCCCAGATGCGGCTCCTTATGGTTAGCCCCAGTGATGCTTTCACCACCATGATGCTGAAATCTGGGTACCTCCCAGGCAAAGGCCTTGGCAAGAACGAACAAGGCATCTTACACCCAATATCCCCCCCAGCCCAAAACGATAAAGGAGGACTTGGGTCAAAAAATTTTTTATAAAGGCCACTGATCCCCCTGCAATCCAGGCTGATAAGATCACCTGGAAGTCTGATTCTCCTGTCTGGATTGACCAGTGGCCTCTAACATCTGAGAAGGTTCAAGCTGCCCTAATGCTAGTGCAGGAGCAACTCTCTCTTGGACACCTTGAACCTTCCACTTCCCCATGGAATACACCTATTTTTGTTATTAAAAAGAAATCTGGGAAATGGAGACTTCTACAGGACCTACGTGAGGTCAATAAGACCATGCTACCCATGGGGGCTTTACAGCCAGGCCTTCCATCCCTGACTGCTATCATTTTCCATTCCCATAGTCAATTCCCCATCCCCCTCATTGACACAAGCTCGAGGCTTTAGCATTGCCCCAGATAAAATTCAAACTCAAAGCCCAAGAAACTCTTTATCCCTTAAGTGGCAATCAGACTTTGCTTCTTGCTCACACCCTCTTTGTTCTTAATTTCCTCACACTGGATGCCGAAGGGTGTTCCCCTGCTGATCGCCACTGGAATCCGCATACTTCATCTAATCTGGCCACAGTCCTTTGGCGTGACCCCTTCAGGGGCCTCTGGTGTGGCCCCACCCTGTCATTATCTGGGGAAAGGGCTCCGCCTGTATTTTTGATAAAGCGGCTAATAATGCCTGTTGGATTCCATCTAGACTGATTAAACCTTTTGCCCCAGATACTAACCCTGCTAAGCCAGGGTTTTGTCCCTGAGAAGTCTTTTTCTTCTTCCTTTTTCAGAACCACAACCCTGACAACATCACAGATGGGACCTCAGATCCTGAACTCGCTTTCTCTGGCAGTTTACATCATCTACTCCACCTTCCTTCTGGTCACCACTTCCAGTCCTCATCTCCTGGTCCAACAACGATGGGAGATCATCAATCCAGTTAATCAAGCCATCATTACCTCCGTTTCTTCTTCCCAATGGCCCCAATGGACGTGGTTTCCTTCCATTCCGGTTGATCTTTGTGCCCTAGGCGCCCCCCAGATGTCCTCAATCCACTACTGCGCCCCTACCTTCCCTGGCGTGCCTAGCCTCCCGGATTACTGGACTCAATACACTCAATTTCCTCTATATGGCTGCCCTGGCTTTGATCAGCCACCACACTGTGGGGACCAGACAGACGGATTTTGTGCAGCCTGGGGATGTGAAACAATTGGTACTGGATATTGGATCCAGGCGAACCAGGATTTGATATCAATAACCCGCAATCTATCCCGTCCATCTGTGTGCACCCCCAGTCCTCCTAATTGTAATCCCCTCATTATCACATTTACCAACGCAGGGAAACGAAGTGTTAAATGGACAGATGGCTTGACTTGGGGTTTACGACCCTATAAGAAGGGCGGTTTTGATGATGTTCTTCTTTTCACCCTCCGCCTCCGTGTGCAGCCCCTCATTGTTTCTGTTGGTCCTAACATCATCCTCTCGGATCAACGACGCCCTTTTTCCCCTAACCCCCAGCCATTACCGACTCCCACGTCTCTCCCCATCCCATCGGTCCCTCTTTTTTTCCCCTTCATCTCCAAATACCTCCTCCCAGCTACAGTCCCAGTCACAGCAAGGGTCCCTAAATATTCCCGGTACAGCAGACAGATTTTTATCTCTAGTATCAGGTGCCTACACTGCCCTGAACGCTTCCAGGCCAGATTTGACGATTAAGTGTTGGCTCTGTCTGAGTCCACAACCCCCTTACTATGAAGGTATTGCCTATATGGCAGAACCCAATGAAACCGCTCTAGCTTCCCCACGCTGCGCCGCCTTTTCTCGCTGTCTCACTCTTGCTGAAGTCTCTGGCCATGGCCTTTGTTTAGGCACCATTCCCCGATCTCATGCCCACTTATGTAACTCCACCCTTGACCTCCCCCCTTCCCCTTCCTTTTTGGAAGCCCCGAATAATGGCTTTTGGGCTTGCAATACTGGCCTCACCCCTTGTATATCTCTTCTAGTTTTCAATACCTCCTTTGAATTCTGTGTTCTTGTCCAGCTATGGCCACGTATCTCTTTCCACACAGACGATAGTGTGGCCTCCCTCCTCTCCCCCTCTCCTATAACACGTAGGGAACCCTTTACTACTTTAGCTATCCTGTTAGGACTCGGCGGTCTTGCTGCAGGCATTGGCACTGGCACTACTGCCCTTCTCCAGACCCAACACTTGGCCTCTTCAGATGGCCATGACAACCAATTTAGAAGCCCTCAAAAAGTCTGTCACGGCCTTGGAACAATCACTCACTTCTCTGTCAGAGGTAGTCTTACAGAATAGGCGCGATCTGTAAATATTAAAAATGATAAAGGCTGGTATAAATATATATATTAGTATTTTAATTAAAGCCATGTTTATAGATAAAATCATTAGACCACGCGCTTGTAAGCATTCAAAACTGCCGCCTCCATTTTTTTCCTGTCTCTACCTCCCAAATCTGCTGGCCAAGACCCTACTAGCAAAGAGCGAGCCTACTGGCAAAAGAGCCCACTTCCTCCTCACCCAGGAGATTTAAACCCTTCCCTGCGTCAAGACGTCGGAAACGGAAACCAGTTGTACCATGTTGGATCACGGGAAATGTAGTTTGATACATTTCCCAAATTTCACTTTTACAGGTCTTGATCTCCTTTTTTTAAAAGAGGGGGGATTATGCGCAGCCCTCAAAGAGGAATGTTGTTTTTACGCTGACCATACTGGCGTTGTGAGAGAATCTATGGCAAAATTGCGTGAACGGCTAGCCCAGAGGAAAAGGGAAGCCGAGGCACAGGAAGGATGGTTTAATACCCTTCTCAGAGGTTCTCCTTGGCTCTCTACTTTAATTCCCACTATTATTACACCTCTCTTTATATTTTTATTGATCTTAACCTTTGGCCCTTGGGCCTTCCAACGTCTAACGAAACTCATCAAAACTAACGTTAACTCAGCCCTTGATAAGTTCCCTATGGTTCAATACCATCGTATTGAGATGATGGACACAGAACAACCTGGCACTCGTTTGCAGTTTTCCAGCAGGGCGGTAACCCACTGACAGGAGTAGCACAGGTCCTCAACCCTTGATGGTTGAGTAACTCCCCCTGTGTAGCCTAAGACAGGGGCCGTCGCTGCCAATCTCACTTATGGATTGACCAGGGAACACAAGGTGTCTTAGGAAAAACTTCTGGTGTTAAGACAGACTTGGATGGAACAATGACCAAAGGATAATAAACTTATTCCTTACGCCCTTCTATTTAAAAAAAGAAAGGAGGAATTGTTAGGGACCAAGACTTTAAGATAAAATAGTCACTCTTCTAAGAATAGATATCATTCACTCTTCTAAGATAAGATATTGATCATAGGCCCAGCCATGCTTGGAGACAGTAAGACGCCACAGGAGATTTTCTATGCTCCCGTTCCGCGTTCCTTTCCCTTTAGTATTTGCCGACCCCCTTCTGCCCTCAACCTATATATTCTTGTCATAGATCTACAATAAA
>NW_025394663.1:0-7164 GCF_016433145.1 Gracilinanus agilis | reverse complement strand
TCCCTCTCCTTCTCTCTCTGTCTCAGTCTCTCTCCCTTTTTGTCTCTGTCTCTCTCGGTCTCTATCTCTCTCTCCCTCTTCTCCTCAATGAATATTCATATAAGTCTGACCCTTCCCAGACTCTTATGCAATCTAGAGCAAGGGCTATCTTGAATGTTTCAAAGGTCTTCTGAGATCTGTGTGATCTTAGGTAAGTCATTGAAATTCTTTGAGTCCCAGTTTCTTCATCTATAAAACAGGGAGAATTGTAGTTTCAGTGCCTATCTCTTGGGTTTGTTGTAAGACACATGAAAGAACATTTTGACAACTTAAAAACCCTAGATAGGATTATAGATTTAGAACTGGAAGAGACCTTAGAGGATATTAACTCTAGCCCCTTCAATTTAAAGATAAAGAAAATGAGGCACTAACAGATTACATGATTTATCCAGTCACAGAGCTAGGGAGTACCTGAGGTGAAATGCTTTATCTACTACCTCTTATTGTTGCTCAGTCATTTCAGTGGTGACTGATTCTTTATGACCCCATTCTCTGATGGAGTATGCTTTAGTCTTCATTCCTAGAAACCACATGGAAACTTGGGAGGAGCCAGCTTCCCTGTGTGTGATTCTTCCCTAAGGGGCTTACTTACAGGAGATTAGAGAATACCCTATTTGGTCACTGAGCTGAAACTCAGATATTAAAATCCTTTGCCATTTCCTTCTCTAGTTCATTTTACAGATGAGGAAACTGAGGCGAACAGGGTGAAGTGACTTAACCAGGGTCACACAGCTAGTAATGTGTCAGCATTCAGATTTTAACTCAGGAAGATGAGTCTTCCTGACCCATTGTGCCATCTGACTGCCCTACCTTTCATATGACTGTATTATATTATTACCATTACTGTCTTGGACAGCCTTCTGCCCTTTTTCAAGGTCTCTATAACACAGCTGAAAGTCACATCTTCTTCCCATTTCACATTGTTTCCACTCCCTCAGGGCAGGGCCACAGACAGGGATGAAGTCCCCTGGTTTATGTACTTCCTGATGGTGGGAATGCTCCCAGGGCAAAAGTTACTCTTGCAATAACCACTAGAGGAAACTCATTCATTCCCTTTTTTCCCCCTGGCACTGCCTAAACAGAAGGGGATTTCCTCTTTTCCTGGTTGACTTTACATTATGAGACAAGCCTGTGGAGATTTTCCTTCCAATTATAGGGATGTGCAGAAAGCAGAGATGAATAAGGCTTAGCCAAAGACAGCTGCCTAAAGTAGGTCAGATTTTGGTCTCAAAACGGCAGCGCCTGACCTTGTGCCTTTAATTAGGATCTAGTCATGGTGATAGCACAGTGCTACTTTCTTTACTTAGTGACAGAAATATATTGTTTAGTTGAATGTTATTAAATCAGCCATCAATCACCTTGGGGTGCTTGGCTTATGGGGAGATCCTTTTTACCCTGCTCCATGTTTAGGCTACTGCCTTGTATTCACAGTGGTTTGAGGGAGAAACGAGGGAAAAAAGAACCAACCTCTCAGCTTTGCACTAGCCCTGGAAGCTGATTGTCAGCCCCTCCTGCCAATATTTCATGGTTGAAATTTCCTCTTGAAGTCCAGTCTATTGAATTTACAGGAGAATCTTAATATCATAAATTTACAATTGATAGGGCCTTAGAGGAGCCCTAGAGTCCAATTCCCTCATTTTATAGAAAAAGAAACTGAGCTATGGGGAGATTAAGTAGTAGCAGCTAGTATTCATGGAGAAGCCAGGTGATACAATGGATAGAGTGCCGAGCCTATTTCAGGAAGACTCATCTCCCTTGTGTTCTAATCTAAACTCAGACACTAGCTGTGTGAATTTGGGCAAATCGCTTATCCCTTTTTGCCCCAGTTTCCCTATTGGTAAAATGAGCCAGAGAAGGAAATGGTGAACCTTTCCAGTATCTTTGCCAAGAAAACCCTCCAAAAGGGATCACAAAGAGTCAGAGAGGACTGAAATGGCTAAAAACCACAGGCTGGCATTTATAGAACTTTCAGATTTGTAAATGACTTACAAATGTTATCTAAACAGAGCCCCATAATAGCCCTATGCTCTCTTTATTCTAGTATTACAGATGAGGAAACTGAGACTAGGTAAGGTTCAATGACCTGGCTAGGTCTATTAAGTTAGACTTGTCATTGGTCTTCCCATTGAAAAAAAATGTCTAAAGTAGAATTTGAACTTAAGTCATCCTGATGTCAAGGCTAGAGAAAAGGGGACTTTGATAGAGAGGGTAGGGCTGCCTTTCCCTGCCACCCTGAGAGACCCAAGTAGAAGAAAGACTGGTACTGTACAGAACAGGCGCCTTAAGTTAAATGCATCCTATTACTCACCCACACTGCCCTTAACTGAGTCTGAGTCATCCCTATTCACCTGACAACACCCAAGATTTTATTGCCTGGAGGTAGAAAAGGAGGAAACGGGGAGCCTGCACTGGAGGTAGGGGCTCCTACTGTGTGATACAGCACCAACTCATCTGTGACCTGCACCTTCATTGGATTATTTCCTTTGGTTGAGGAAACTGAACAAACACAGGAGGATTGCCCAAATCTGACAGGAAGAAGGAAAAAGCCTGTCTTCATGCTTATAAATGCAAAGCACTGTCTTCTAGTGATGTTGCTATTGTTCAATCGCTTCAGTCATATCTGATTCTTCATGACCCCATTTGGGGTTTCTTGGCAAAGCTACTGACTTGTTTACCATTTCCTTCTCCAGCTCCTTTTGTAGATGAGGAAACTGAGGCAGACAGGGTGAGAGGACTTGCCCAAGGTCACACAGCTGGAATGTATCTAGGGCTAGATTTGAACAGTGAGGTTTGATTGCCCTTATACAGTTAGTAGCTCTGCCAGAGGTCTCTACATGGAAACATTTGTCTCCCTCTCCTCCAAGTCCACCTTCCCTACTCCAACACTATGGCCAAAGTTGGCTGTTGTTTGACTCTTCTACCCAGTCACTGAAGACTTAAAAATGTCATTCATTTTCCCTAAACTCAATTCATGCAAACTGGGCACAGGTCAAAAGCTAGCTTTACCTATGGCTTATCCTTTAGCATCCAGGCTACTCACAAAACAAAGATCTAGAGTTGGAAGGGACATTAGAGATTATCTAATTTAACTTTCTCCTTTTACAAATGAGAAAAAAAGAGGTCCAGAGAAATTAAATTACTTGCCCAGGGTCACACAGGTAATAAGATGCAGAGCCAGGATTCGAACATCCAAATTCTTCTTCAGCATTCTAGCTTTTCTTCTAAAGATTGACAGATTGTAGCTGAGGATCAAATTCCACCCACTGCTTATTTTTGTATGGCCCATTATGAGTGATTTGTGCATTTTAAAATATGATAAAAAAAATTTTAAACCCGTACCTTCCATCTTAGAATCAATACTGGGTATTGGTTCTAAGGCAGAAGAGTGGTAAGGGCTAGGTAATGGGGGTTCAGTGACTTGCCCAGGGTCACACAGCTAGGAAGTGTCTGAGGCCATATTTGAACCCAGGACCTCCCGTCTCTGAGCCTGACTCTCAATCTACTAAACCACCCAGCTGCCCCCAATATGATAAAATTTTATTTAAAAAAAACTCAGCCCTGACCTTGCTAAAAACAGAACAGGCCATAGTTAGTCGGTCTCTGGGATCCCTGGCACATGATACTAGTGTTGTGTCATATATGAATTTAGATTCCTGTCATTGCCAGACTCAGAGCCCAGTGGTGCATCATCATTATAGTGCCCCCAGGAACTATCCTTTTCTAGGTCCAGAAAAAGTCAATCTTCTACTCCCTACTGATTTGTAAAATCTGTTCAGGAGCTTTTACTGCATCTTAATAAGTAATTATTAAGCACCGCTTATGTGCCATGCACTCGGAGATCCAAAGACAAAAGTGAGATAGTCTTTGCCCCTAAAGAGATGATAGTATAATGAAGGAGACAACAGATATGTATAATGGCACGTGCAAATCAATTGCAACTTATTTGCCAATAACAGTTCAGTGGCTCACCTTCTTATCCTTACATGGTGCTTCTTTGTCATACAGATGGCATAGTAGCATTCCCATACCACTTCCAGCCAAATAATCCTCCCCAGGGATACCCCACTCACTCATCAAATGGCAACAAAGTGGTAAAATGTAGATAGCATTGGTCTTGAGTTAGGAAGACCAGAGAAGATCTACTGCCTAGGACATTTCCTGGCTGCATCACCCTGGGCAAGTTATATGACTTTGCTCAACTGTAATTTTTTTTAACTATAATAGCACTGACTTTACAAGGTTCTCATGAGAGTCCAGTCAGATTACATATAGGTCACTTCATAAACCTTAGCTAGATAAATTCTAGAGGTTATTGTTCAATAATGTTCCCCAAGATGGCTCCTTAGCTGGTCGCTGACATTCCCTATCTGACCTTGGTTCCTTATTTACCAGGTTAATGGGAAGAAAAATTCTATTGCTTTTGACCTGCTGACATAAAGATTTCCAGTCCCCTCATTTTACAGATGAGGAAACTGAGGTCCAGAGATGTTTGTTCTGTCTTGTTTGACTATGCAAATTGGTGACAGCACAGAGATTTGGGTTTTCTTTTTCTTTTCAATGAAGTGAGGGGTTGAGAGAGAAAACATTTTTGATTTTTTTTTAATATTTTAAGAGAGGGGAAACAACTTACACAAACAATTTCATTTTGTGAATTAGTGGCAGAGACAGAATTAGAACACAAGTTTTCTGATGGCATCACAGATCCCTAGCTAGATTCAGCCAATCCTACTGAGAGCCTGTCCTCCCTCTCCTTGCTGAAGTTCTATCTATTTGGATCAGAGGTTATGAAAAGAGTCATATTACTTTCAGGCAGAAGAAAAATCACTTAAAATTTTTAAAGATTGGATTTTTAAGTAATTTTGTAAAAAAGATCCTTCATATAACCTAAATCCTGAAAAACAGTTTTATTTTAAATGCTTCAAACTCAAAAGTAACATCATAGAATAGGGTTTTTTAAAGTATAATTATTTAATAATTCACATAACCTTTTTAGAATTTAAATTCAATTCAATAATCAATCATCCATAGCTCAGTTTTCCTTCTTTTCACATGCACCTTATCCCCTTTGAACTTCTAGGCTGTTTTAAGGAGACAGACTCTGCTTCTCCAGTCACCTATTTCCATGAGGTTGTTCCTCAAATTCTTTATTCTGAGAAAGTGTGACTCACTCAACCTGCCCCAGCAAGCATTCCAGAAATTGCCTGTTAATAGGAGGGATAAGTCAACCTTCTCAGAAGGGGGAAGGAAGCAGTGGCAACCACTGTTCCTTCTCAATAATTAAGCTCTGTTGATGATGCCACATAGAATATTACCAATCTCCTCATTCTGCCCATCCCCATTTGGGGATTGATACATTGGAAAGACCTTAGACTCACAGATAGAAGTAACTCAGAAGAGTAGATCCATAGAATGTGAGCTGAAAAAGACCTTAGTGATCATAGGAATAAGAGCTAGGTATCTCATTTAGTAGGAATATCTAATCATTCAGAAGGCTCATTAAAAAGAAACAAAACACAATTCCTACTTTCTGTCTTAGAATCAGTACTGTATTGTTTCCAAGGCAGAAGAGCTGTGAGGGCTGGGCAATCGGGGTTAAGTGACATGCCCAAGGTCACACAGAGAAGGCTTATTTTGTAGTCAAAAAACTGAGACTCAGAGGAAGAAAATAGGAAATTGATTCCTACCTTGGAATATAGAAATAGTCGTATTACTTTAAGGCTGAAAAAATCATTTTTAAAATTTAAAGATCATATTTTAAGTATTTTTGTATAAAGATTTTTCATAAAACCTAAGCTCTATAAATAGAATTTTATTTAAGATGCTTAAAACTCAAACATTAATGTCATAAAGTTTTTAAGTATAATTATTTATTACATAAGACAATAAATTCACATAACCTTTTTAGAATTCAATTCAATTCAACAAGCATTTATTAAATATTTACTATTTTCTAGGTACTCTGCTAGTAGTCAGTCACTGGAAATTCAAAGACAAAAATGAAATGTCCTCAAGTAATTTTTATTCTATGGCACCCAATCATGGGGTGAACTTGTTTGTGTGAATCATTTCCCTTCTTTTTATTTATTCTGAGGAGGGTAAGGGATAACACATACTAAGATAAACCCATATAAAGTAATTATGGGGGAAGAAGATTTAAAACTTAAGGAAATCAAGAAAGACCTTTTATAGGATTCTCAAAGAGATTCTAAAAAGTGGAGGTGAGGAAGGAATGCTTTCTGAGAATCCAGTCAATGTAGTGACCATCAATGATTCCAGAACACTAATGCTGAAGCATGCTCCCCACCTTCTGATCCTTGCTAGGAGCAAAATGCAGAATGATGGAAGATATATTACTTTCTATCTCAGTAATAACTGTAAAACAGAAGGGCAAAGGCTAGGCAAGCAAGGGTAAGTGACTTGCCCAGGGTCACACATCTAAGAAGTTTCTGAGCACAGACTTGAACCAAGGTCCTCCAAACTCCAGTCCTGGCACTCTATTTACTGTGCTACCTAGTTGCTCCAAAACATATTTTTAAACTTGGTCTTCATGAAAATTCATTTAACATGACTATGTATATTTGTCACAAGGGCATTATTTTTCCTTTTTTTCTGTCCAGTTATGGGGATGGGTAGCGTGATGAGAGGAAAATCAAATTGATTTTGTTCATTTAAAAAAACTTTAAAAAGAAATAGAAGGTCATAAGTGAGGCCCATCAGTGAGCCCGTTTCATCAGAATAGGTGAAAGTCTAAAGCTATATAAAAATAGGATATGAACTGTTTGGTATGGTCTGACTTTGTGGAGTTCTCAGAGGTTTCTCTGTAGATTACTTAGAAAGATTAAAAGAAGTGGCCCTACCTAGTGGAGTTTAGTGCTCAGTTAATATAGAAGATTGCTCTGGAGTCAGTAAACGTCTGAAGTTTACTATCTGTGTGTAGTAAATCACTTAATCTCCTCCAAAGTCCCTTCCACCTGTAGAGCTAAGTGTTTATAGATCATTAAGCATTCAAATTGAAAGGGAAATATGGTATTAACCCCAGAATTAAAGGCAGTGTGAGAGTGCCCAATGTGCGTTCTCTCTCTCTCTCTCTCTCTCTCTCTCTCTCTCTCTCTCTCTCTCTCTCTC
>NW_025394662.1:0-1142 GCF_016433145.1 Gracilinanus agilis | reverse complement strand
TCTTGTCATAGATCTACAATAAACGAGCCTTGCTTCCATCCAAACGATTCTGTGTCTTGCGCGCGAGGTCTCCCCTCTTCTCTCCCTATGGGTTCTTAGGTTGCCGTTTCCCTGGACCCCTCGGTTGTGTCCAGCTGGACCTGGACAGTGGCGCCCAACGCGAGGCACGGCAAACACGGCTTACTGGACAACTGAGGAGCAGCTGTCGTGGCCGCAAAGATACGTAACGGGTAGAGGCTGAGCAAGACGCCTCGAGGTAGGGTAAGTTGTCCCATCCCCCATAGGCATTTAAAAATCAAGAGTGTTTCTAAAAAAAGTGTGTGTGTGTGTGTGTGTGCAAGGAAAGTGGAAGGAATACGTGTGCATGATGGGAAAAACACTCTCGAAGGAAACAGTGTTCGTGACTGAACTAAAAAATAGTCTCAGGGAGAGAGGTATCAGAGTAAAAAAGAAGGACCTGTTCAGGTTCTATGGCTTGATTCGTGACATTCTTAAAGAAGCCGACACGAGTCAACAAGTCTCGCACCTCCTCAGCTTGGCCGAGGACGCTATCTTAGAATCTAAGATAAAAAATGAAGAACCAAACTCGACTAAAGAACAGAGCTCGCCCCTCAAGGGGAATGAGCGTCCCTCAACTCTTTTAGACAAACCTATCAAAAATCCCTCCCTTGAGGAGCCCCTTGTTCCCTCTAAGCCCAGACCACGCCTTTATCCAGTCCTAGACACGGACCCTCCTCAAGATAGCACACTTAATCCGGCTTATCAAGTAGAACTAGAGGAGGAGACAGCCCGCTACCATAACAATGGCCCTCTGAGGAATAGACCTCCTCCCTACAACCTCCCATCCCCCACCATCCAACTTGCCCTCCCACATGATTCCTCTGACTCTGAACAGGAGGAAGAGGGGGAGGAGGAAAGCAGATCCTGTGGACATTCCAGGGCTGCAGATACTTCAGGCCTCCCCCACCATCATCAGCCAATTTATAAAAAATTAAAAATTAAGCACATTAAAGACCTGCATTCGGCAGTTAAAAATTATGGCCAGAATGCCCCTTTTACACTCTCCATCCTAGAAGGGCTTGGAGGAGAGGGGCACATGCTCCCCTCCGAATGGTCCAAAGTTGTGCAATCTGTCCTATCCC
>NW_025394661.1:0-2113 GCF_016433145.1 Gracilinanus agilis | reverse complement strand
AGAAATAGAGATAAGGGAGGACTAAGAGAGATAGAAGGAATGGTATGAATAGAGATGTAAATAAAAAAGCATTAGTTGCACTTGTTACTTGAAGTGTTCATTTAGGAGGTGAAAACTAGAAACTCCTAAGAGTAACTTTGATATAATTTCCTTCTGCCCCGGTCATTATTGTTCTGGTCACCTCATTATTCTCTTTTCAGTATTTTGGACATTCTTTTGTGGAAGAAAAGTTTTAATATGCCTCTGAACTCACCCATAATCTACACTCTGGCAGATTCCTGGATAAATCATGTTTTCAAAACTTCTTCTTGGTTTTGAGTGTTTTAAAGTGGAGGGTGGAAATGACAAATTCTTTTGATTTTCTCTTCCCTCCTCTGGGCAACTTGGAAATTTCTGCTAATTCTAAGGGTATCAGCATTCCTTTTCAAACCCAGGAATCAGCAGATTCATAGAATCAATCATAGCAAAAGGGAATCCACAATTTCTCTCTTTCCAGAGAACATCAGAGCCCTTGCTCATAGTAGGGGCAGCCCAGACTTTTTTTTTATGTTGAACAGAGAAGCCCCTCCCTCAAAAGAATGCATTTGAAGCTATTTGAAGCTTTGTTCTTTCTGCATTTAAGAGGAAATAGATAAGTCCCCAGCTGAAAAGGTGCTTATACAATCTCTACTTCCCCCAAGCTAAGAATAATTTGTACATGCTGTTCATATTGGGTATAGACTCAGTTACAAAATAATTTATATGCCACTTTAAAGTTTGTGAACTGTTTAGCAAATATCTCAGTTTATTCTCACAACCACCCTGTTAGGGAGTTTATATTATCTTCATTTTACAAATGAGGAAACTGAGGCAGGCAAAGGGAAAGTAACTTGGCCAGGATCTCTTATCTAGTAAGTGTCTTCATGAAACCAGTTCACACCGAAGTCTAGCTCTCTATCACTGCACCTTCTTGATATCCAACAAAGACAGTCTTCCCATAGGTTTGGAGGTTAATGAAGAGATCTAAGCCCCCTACACATCTGTCTAAGAAAACAGAGGAAAAACCCTTTTAAAAAGTGATAGGGATGTTAACAATTAGATGAGGATTGTAGGGAGTATTTATCAGTCCTCTTCTTCCTCTCCCACTGGTGAATAGCTGGTTCTAATTTAACCATGGCTGCCCTGTCCAATAGGCAGCGTGATAAATGAAGAAGATGCTGACTTTGGAGTTAAGTGACTTGGGTTTAAGTCCCAATATTGCTGTTTACTTACCTGGGTGATCTTGGACAAAGCTCCTAACCTTGGGCTTCAGTTTCCTCATCTATAACATGAGAAGTTTAATCCAGATGCTCTCTAAGGTCTTCTGATTCTGAATCTTTAACCCAATTCCATACTCACTTCCACTTCTGAATCTCTAGCCATGTATCCTATACTCACTTTCTGGTTCTCTCCTCTGTCTCTGATAAAAAACATAGGCAAGCTCTCTTAAAGGAGTCTCTTCCCCCTTCCCTGACCACCTCCTTCTTTCAGCTGGACAGAGTTCTTAGAGGAAAAGAAACATATTAAGAACTAAAGATACTCATTGCCCTTTGCCTACTAGTTGCTTTTCTTTAATAAATGTAGAATCACAAAGATCAGTATATTTGTTAATAACAGTGGGAAACAATGCCCATAATACCTTGCCTGGCCTTCTCTATGCTCTTCCTCTTTTACACCATTTAAGAATGTAAATGCAGCAGTGAGTGGTTTGGGGTGGGAGGAGGGGAAGGGAATGGATTGTGAGTAAATAAGGATCTGTAGTCTGACCTGAGATCTGCAGCTCTTCAGGACTCATCTACCTGGAGAAAATATCTTGAAGGAGACCTCAGCCTGGAGATGAAAATTCATCCAGTGATTAGCCACTTATCAAGTGGTCATTTGTTAAACGTGACAGATTTCTGGAACATAGACACTCTCTATGATCTCTCCTGGAATCAGGGTCTCTAATGATGTGACTGATCATGAGCCCCCAAACCTGACCTACACTCTAGAGCTCCAGAAGCTTTTTTGCCTGACATTTGATTCACTTGAATGTACTGAGAGAAAGTATAAAAGAGTAAAGGAAAATCTCAAGGAAAATTATGAAGTTCCAGTT
>NW_025394660.1:0-7594 GCF_016433145.1 Gracilinanus agilis | reverse complement strand
AGTAGTAGCTATGTTAAGTCAGTAAATCTGTATGCTTTCTCTTTTTCCTGCCACCTCTTCATTGGGAATGGATCTGAATAGTATGACAGAAATAGAGATAAGGGCGGACTAAGAGAGATAGAAGGAATGGTATAGATAAAGATGTAAATAAAAAAGCATTAGTTGCACTTGTTACTCGAGGTGTTCATTTAGGAGGTGAAAACTAGAAACTCCTAACAGTAACTTTTTGATATAGTTTCCTTCTGCCCTGGTCAGCATTGTTCTGGTCACCTGATTATTCTCTTTTCAGTATTTTGGACATTCTTTTGTGGAAGAAAAGTCCTAATATGCCTCTGAACTAACCCATAATCTACACTCTGGCAGATTCTTGGAAAAATCATGCTTTCAAAACTTCTTGTTGGTTTTGAGTGTTTTCCCTCCTCTGAGTAACTTGGAAATTTCTGCTAATTCTAAGGGTATCAGCATTCCTTTTCAAACCCAGGAATCAGCAGATTCATAGAATCAATCCTAGTGAAAGGGAATCCACAATTCCTCTCTTTCCAGAGAACATCAGAGCCCTTGCTTATAGTAGGGGCAGCCCAGACTTTTTTATGTTGGGCAGAGAAGGCCCTCCCTCAAAAGAATGCATTTGAAGCTATTTGAAGCTTTGTTCTTTCTGCATTTAAGAGGAAACAGATAAGTCCCCAGCTGAAAAGGTGCTTATACAATCTCTACTTCTCCCAAGCTAAGAATAATTTGTACATGCTGTTCATATTGGGTATAGAGTCAGTTACAAAATATTTTACATGTCACTTTAAATTTTGTGAAATATTTAGCAAATATCTCAGTTTTTTCCCACAACAACTCTGTTAGGGAGTTTATATTATCTTCATTTTACAAATGAGGAAACTGAGGCAGGCAAAGGATAAGTAACTTGCCCAGCATCTCTTATCTAGTAAGTGTCTTCATGAAACCACTTCACACCGAAGTCTAGCTCTCTATCACTACACCTTCTTGATATCCAACAAAGACAGCCTTCCCATAGGTTTGGAGGTTAATGAAGAGATCTAAGCCCCCTACACATCTGTCTAAGAGAACAGAGGAAAAACCCTTTTAAAAAGTGATAGGGATGTTAACAATTAGATGTGGATTGTAGGGAGTATTTATCAGTCCTCTTCTTCCTCTCCCACTGGTTAATAGTTGGTTCTAATTTAACCATGGCTGCCCAGTCCAATAGGCAGCGTGATAAATGAAGAAGATGCTGACTTTGGAGTCAAGTGACTTGGGTTTAAGTCCCAGTATTGCTGCTTACTTACCTGGATGATCTTGGACAAAACCCATAACCTTGGGCTTCAGTTTCCTCGTCTATAACATGAGAGGTTTAATCCAGATGTCCTCTAAGGTCTTCTGATTCTGAATCTTTAACCCAATTCCATACTCACTTCCACTTCTGAATCTCTAGCCATGTATCCCATACTCACTTTCTGGTTCTCTCCTCTGTCTCTGATAAAAACATAGGCAAGCTGTCTTAAAGGAATCTCCTCCCCCTTCCCTGACCACCTTCCTTCTTTCAGCTGGACAGAGTTCTTAGAGGAACAGAAACATATTAAGAACTAAAGATACTCATTGCTTTTGCCTACTAGTTGCTTTTCCTTAATAAATGTAGAATAACAAAGATCAGTATATTTGTTAATAACAGTGGGAAACAATGCCCATAATACTTTGCCTGGCCTTCTCTATGCTCTTCCTCTTTTACACCATTTAAGAATGTAAATGCAGGTTCTGGGTTAAGATGGTGGCAGATTAAAAAGCAGCTGCTTAACCTCTCCTAACCAAAACATATAGGACTCCTGAAAGGGACATAAAAAAATCCAGATGAACAAAGGGACCCCACAACAGGGCGCAGCATTGAAGGTACGTGGATTCAGGGCATTTCCATGCTATAAAGGGGTGAAACAGCTCTCACTAAAATGTGAGATGAGCAACCCCCTTCCCGACCCCATACCACCTTTAGTGCCAAAGCCAGCACAAAAGACTTAGAGCAAGTTTGGGGCACCCATTAAGTCCTTGGCAGCTCCAGGGCCTGCTCCTGAGAGCAGTAAGACTTAAGACCCCAAGAGGCTAAAGAACACCTGTGGACTTTGAACACAGACCTTGAGCATAGGCAAGGATGAAGGCGCAAACATAGGTAAGGACAAAGTATCTTGAGCAAAGGCTTGGACCTTCAGTGGGGACCTTGTGCAGATGGGTGCATGACTGTGGAAACAACACTCTCAGACTGTTAAAGGAGCCTCGGTCAGAGGGGCAGCTGGGGGGACCTTGAGAACAATGAGACCTGAGACTTTGGAAGCCTACAGAGCACAGACAGACCCTGAGTGTGAGGATAAACCTGAGAAGGCTCAGGTCTAACCATGGCAAGCCAAAATCAGAAACCCTAGAAAAGAAAGAGTATCAAGAAGAAATCTGTAACAATCAACAACTTTTACACAGAGAAAATCCAGACAAAAGAGCAAACAGCAGAGGAGAACATACAAGTAACCATATCCAAACCTTCCCAAAAAAATGAAAACTGGTCACAAGCTATTGAAGAGTTCAAATCTGAGATTATGAGAAAGATGAAAAAGATCTGGCAAAAAAATAACAGTTTGAAAGGCAGAATTTCACAATTGGAAAGTGAGGCAATTCAATTAGAGAGCAGAAATGACCAGATTGAAAAGGAAAACCAAAAGATTATAACTGAAAACCAGTCCCTAAAGGCTAGAATTGCGCAATTAGAAGCTAATGATATCTCAAGACAGCAAGAACAAATAAAACAAAGTCAAAAGACTGATAAAATAGAAGTAAACATGAAATATCTCAAAGAGAAAATGACAGACCAAGAAAACACATCTAGAAGAGACAATCTGAGAATCATCGGTCTTCCTGAAAATGCAGAAATTAATAGAAATTTGGACTCCATACTAAAAGAAATTATTCAGCAAAATTGCCCTGAAGTTCTATAACAAAAGGGCATTATAGTGATTGAAAGGATCCATAGATCACCCTCTACACTAAACCCTGAAAAGACAATCCCCAGGAATATAATAGCCAAATTCAAGGGCTTCCAAGTAAAAGAAAAAATTTTACAAGAAGCCAGAAAGAGACAATTCAAATATCAAGGAGAACCAATCAGGATCACACAGGACCTGGCAGCCTCCACACTAAAAGACCACAAGGATTGGAATATGATATTCAGAAAGACAAGAGAACTGGGTCTACAACCATGGATCACCTACCCATCAAAACTAACTATATACTTCCAGGGGAAAGTTTGGGCATTCAACAAGATAGAAGATTTCCAAGTATTTGCACAGAAAAGACCAGGACTAAATGGAAAGTTCGATATGCAACCACAAAAATCAAGAGAAACATGAAAAGATAAATAAGAAACAGAGGGAGATGAAAGAAAACTCATTGTTTTAAAATTTGCCCCTTTAAGGGCTTCAATATGATCTAAATATTTGTATTCCTATGTGGAGAAATGTTATGTATAATTCTCTGTAGTGAACTCTATTCACTATTATTGTATTCACTATTATATTAATCAGAAGAATTATTCATAGGGAGAGGTAGGAATACTAAATGGTCTTAGATGATATGGGAGGGGGTTGGAAAAAGGGGGATGAATAGTAGAGGACACCGAGAGAAACTTGAATGAATAAGAAAAATAAGATATTCTATTACACACATAGAGGGCATGGGAAATGGAAGGGATGAATACTATTATAAGAGGGAGAGGAAGAAAGAATTAAGAGGTAATAGTTAAACCTTACTCTCAGTGTAATTAACCCTGAGAGGGAAGATGAGCTATATCCATTGAGATATAAAATTCTATCTAACCCTACTGAGAAAGTCAGAAGCAATAAATCAAGGGGAGCAGGGGAGTGGGAAGGTCAAAAAAGGGAGGGGAAAAGAAGTGGGAGGGAATTCATCTGGCCTTAAAAATAAAAAAGGGGAACAATAAAGGAGGGGGTAGAAAGGGAAGTTAATCAAGGGAGGAGACAATGGTGACTGGCTTAAAGCAAACCACTGGTTTTAAAAAAATAGTGTAAGAAGAAGGGGCGGAACTAGGAGAGGATATCAAAATGTCAGCAAACACACAGCTAATAATTATAATTCTGAATGTGAAGGGGATGAACTCGCCCATAAAACGAAAGCAAATAGCAGAGTGGATTAGAAACCAAAATCCAACCATATGTTGTCTACAAGAAACACATATGATGTGTGGGGACATACCCAGGTTTAAGGTAAAGGGCTTGAGCATAATCTTTTGGGCATCAAATGAGAAAAAGAAGGCAGGAGGGGTGATTATGATTTCTGACAAAGCCAAAGTAAAAATAGATATGATTAAAAAAGACAGGGAAGGTCATTACATCCTGATTAAAGGCAGTATAGAAAATGGGGAAATAACAGTGCTCAATATGTATGCACCAAGTGGCATAGCATCCAATTCCATAAAGGAGAAATTGGCAGAGCTCAAGAAGGAAATAGGTAGTAAAACCATAATAGAGGGAGATCTAAATATTCCTCTTTCAGATCTAGATAAATCAAACCAAAAAATAAATAAGAAAGAGATAAGAGAGGTGAATGAAGTCCTAGAAAAATTAGATTTAATAGATATGTGGAGAAAAATAAATAGGGACAATAAGGAAATCACCTTCTTTTTAGCTGCACATGGTACATTCAAAAAGATTGACCATGTAATAGCTCATAGAAACATTGCAAACATATGAAAAAGAGCAGAAATTATAAATGTAACCTAAGATCATAATGCAGTAAAAATAATAATTAGTAAGGGCACCTGGACAGGCAACTCAAAAACTAATTGGAAATTAAATAATATGATTCTCCAAAACTACCTAGTCAAAGAAGAAATCATAGAAACAATCAACAATTTCATTGAAGAGAATGACAATGATGAGACATCCTACCAAACTCTGTGGGATGCAGCTAAGGCAGTACTCAGGGGTAAATTTATATCCTTGAGTGCATATATTAACAAAGTAGGGAGGGCACAGATTAATGAATTGGGCATGCAACTTAAAAATTAGAAAGCAAGCAAATTAAAAAGCCCCAGATGAAAACTAAATTGGAAATACTAAAAATCAAGGGAGACATTAATAAAATCCAAAGTAAAAGAACTATTGAATTAATAAATAAGACTAGAAGCTGGTATTTTTTTAAACCCTTGTACTTCGGTGTATTGTCTCATAGGTGGAAGATTGGTAAGGGTGGGCAATGGGGGTCAAGTGACTTGCCCAGGGTCACACAGCTGGGAAGTGGCTGAGGCCCGGTTTGAAACTAGGACCTCCTGTCTCTAGGCCTGACTCTCACTCCACTGAGCTACCCAGCTGCCCTAGAAGCTGGTATTATGAAAACATAGATAAAATACACAAAGTACTGGTCAATCAAATAGAAAAAGGAAAGAAGAAAACAAAATTTTCCGTATCAAAGATGAAAAGGGAGACCTCACCTCTAATGAAGGGGAAATTAAGGCAATCATTAAAAACTATTTTGCCCAATTATATGGCAATAAATATAGCATTCTAGGAGATATGGATGAATATTTACAAAAATATAAACTGCCTAGATTAACAGCAGAAGAAATAGAATACCTAAATAATCCCATATCAGAAAAAGAAATTGAACAAGCCATCAAAGAACTCCCTAAGAAAAAGTCACCAGGGCCTGATGGATTCACAAGTGAATTCTATCAGACATTCAAAGAGCAACTAATCCCAATACTATACAAAATATTTGATATAATAAGCAAAAAAGGAGTCCTACCAAATTCCTTTTATGACACAAATATGGTACTGATTCCAAAGCCAGGTAGATCAAAAACAGAGAAAGAAAACTACAGACCAATTTTCCTAATGAACATAGATGCAAAAATCTTAAATAGAATACTAGCAAAGAGACTCCAGCAAGTATTCAAGAGGATCACGCATCATGATCAGGTGGGATTTATACCAGGAATGCAAGGATGGTTCAACATTAGGAAAACCATCCACATAATTGACTATATCAACAATTTAAAAAACAAAAATCGCATGATTATCTCAATAGATGCTGAAAAAGCCTTTGACAAAATACAGCACCCATTCCTATTGAAAACCTTGGAAAGTATAGGAATAGAAGGACCTTTCCTAAAAATAATAAACAGTATATTCCTGAAACCATCAGCAAGCATTATATGCAATGCGGATGATTAGAGAAGAAAAAGAAATTGAATGTATCAAAATAGGCAATGAGGAGGCTATGCTATCACTTTTTTCAGATGATATGATGGTCTACTTAAAAAATCCTAGAGAATCAACAACTTTAGCAAAGTTGCAGGATACAAAATAAATGCATATAAAACATCAGCATTTCTATATATTTCCAACACATCACAGCAGTAAGAGGTAAAAAGAGAAACACAATTTAAAATCACCCAATACCATATAAAATACTTAGGAATATATCTACCAAACAAACACAGGAATTATACGATAAAAACTATGAAACCCCAAAGAGATCATAGATAGACAGACTTGTACAAAAATATTTATAGCTACGCTTTTTGTGATGGCAAAAAACTGGAAAAGGAGGGTATGTCCTTCAATTGGGGAATGGCTGAACAAATTCTGGTATATGTTGATGATGGAATACTATTGTGCTAAAAGGAATAATAAACTGGAGGAGTTCCAGGTGAACTGGAAAGACCTCCAGGAATTGATACAGAGCAAAAGAGCAGAGCCAGAAGAATATTGTACACAGAGAACAATACACTGTGGTAAAATAGAATGTAATGAATTTCTGTACTAGCAGCAATGCAATGACCCAGGAAAATTCTGAGGGACTTATAGAAAAGAATGCTACCCACATTCAGAGAAATAACTACAGGAGTGGAAACACAGAAGAAAAACAATTGCTTGAACACATGGGTTGAGGCAAACATGATTGGAGAAGTAGACTCTAAATTACCACACCAATACAACTATCAACAATTTAGAAATAGGTCTTCATTAATGATGCATGTTAAAACCAGTGGAAATGTTCATTGGCCATGGGTGGAGGGTGAAGGGGGGTGAAGGGGAAAGTGGGAGCATGAATCATGTAGCCATGTTAACTTTTCTAAAAAATGAATATTAATAAATGTTTAAAAGGAAGCAAAAAAAAGAATGTAAATGCAGCAGTGAGTGCTTTGGGGTAGGAGGAGGGAAAGGGAATGGATTGTAAGTAAATAAGGATCTGTAGTCTGACCTGAGATCTGCAGTTCTTCAGGACTCATCTACCTGGAGAAAATATCTTGAAGGAGACCTCAGCATGGAGATGAAAATTTACCCAGTGATTATCCACTTTTCAAGTGGACAGTTGTTAAACGTGACAGATTTCTGGAACATAGACACTCTCTATGATCACTCCAGGAATCAGGGTCTCTAATGATGTGACTGATCATGAGCCCCCAAACCTGACCTACTCTCTAGAGCTCCAGAAGCTTTTTTGCCTGACATTTGATTCACTTGAATGTACTGAGAGAAAGCATAAAAGAGTAAAGGAAAATCTCAAGGAAAATTATGAAGTTCCAGTT
>NW_025394659.1:0-1557 GCF_016433145.1 Gracilinanus agilis | reverse complement strand
CATTCCTTTCTTTTCCTCTCCCCCCTCTACTTCTTTCTTCTTTTCCTCCTTCCCTTATTTCTGTTCCTCCTTCCCTTTTTTCCTTCTTCCCTTTCTTCCTTCCTTCCTTCTCAATGAAGCCTTTCCTGATTCCCCAAGAAACCACTGTCCTCTTTCCTAAATCTACTTTGCATTTATTTTGTATTAATCCTGTATTCAGGATATTTACAAAATATGTACCTGTCATCTCCTCCCATTAGACTATAAGGACCTCAAGGGCAGAGATTGTTAACTTTTTTCTTTGTACTTTCCATGCTTTGCCCAGTATGTGACACTTGATACATATTTGTTGATTGATTCATTTACTCATTCATCTACTTGGACACTCCTAAGAAGCTACCAGACTGATCTCTTAAAATACTTTGGGTCTCATTAAAGAAAATGTCCTTAATGGCATATATTAAGTTCAGTAAGTGTTTATTTAGTGCTAGTTTTACACCACCATTATATAGTACATTTTGTTAATCTCTATGTTCTAGTAGATTCAATTCTGATAAGAGGAAATCACTAGTTAAAAGTAAAACATATGCAAAAATAAACAAATTAGGTATAAAAATAAAAATAATTTCAGGGAAGTAGAAAAAGTAATAATTGACCAGATTAGGTAGGGCCTAAAGCAAGATTAGAAGTTAGGAAAGAGATTAGATCTGGCTCAAAAGAGCTGAGAATCATCTGCAAAGAGATGATCCCTAAAGGAGTGATTATAGAGGGAGATTTGAGGGTCACAAACAGAACCTTGGGGTACCTGCATGTTTAATGGTTGTGATCTGGAAGAAAATCTAGAAAAAGAAGCTGAGAAGGGTTGGTCAGCCAGTCAGGAGGAGAACCAAGAAACTGGAAGCCAGAATGTGGAGGGTTTAGAATCAAGTGAAAGAGGACAAAGTATCAATGTTAGCTAGCTTACTCAATGACTTTAGCCATGAAACTGAGGAGAGAGATAGAAAGATAGTTTGTGGGGATGTTAGGAACAAGTAGATTTTTAAATTCTGGTTTGTTTTTTATTGAGTTGGAAGACAAGAGCATACTTTTAGACAATATGGAAGGAACAAGTTGGTAGAAACATTTAAGAGTACTAACATAGTAGGGATGATAGGGGGATCAATCATTTGCTGGAGAAGACAGAGTGGAATGGGATTAAAGGCAAATAGAGAGGCATTTCCTTTAGCAAGAAGAAGATCCAGTTCTTAGTATAATACAAGGATAAAGGAAGAAATTGTGGAGAAAGATATCTGAGTGATACAAGATGTAGAAGACGGAGCTCTTGAAAAATGGTCCCAAAGAAGGGAAATATAGGTATAGCTGACAAGCTAATGCTATAGTCATACTCCTGACATCAGACAAATGTCACTTCTCCCTTCTCAAGTCATTCACCTTGAAAGTATGAAAGAACTCTTTCTATAGCTCTTGAAAACCTTGCCATTTCTGTCAGAGGGCTACTCTTCCAAAATGCGAAGAACTACAAGTCTCAGGGGCTTTGTGGCTAGTCTACCCTTAACCAGACATTACATTTGTAGGCTG
>NW_025394658.1:0-5846 GCF_016433145.1 Gracilinanus agilis | reverse complement strand
GACAGCTTACACTCTGTATTGTCACGTGGGTAAGTTAGGCTGACTTCCTTGGCCTAGCTGGGCCAATTCTAACTCTGCCTATCTGGCTGTTGGGCCTTGTGGCTTACAGCTTCATTTATTTAGACTTCTAACCTCCCTCTTTTCTTTATCCCTACTTACCTTCCTGATTGTAAATAAACTCCTCAACCCGATGCTGACTTGGGTCTGATTTAATTACGGAATCAACCTGAATTGTTGATTCCTGGCGGCCACATAATTTTAAGATATAACTATAATAACTAAATTTTAATTTTTACAATTTGGCGACCACAAAGGGATGATGATAGCTCATACCAAATGACCCCACAACAGTATATCTCAAGTGGAGCTCGGCCCCGAACTAATCAGGGTGCTAATGCCCCTCAGGGGGGTGCCCATGGAGCCCAAGCATCTTTATGAAGGTGCGTGGGGGGAGGGACGGCTTTGGAATCAGAGAGGGAAACTTTTGACTTTCCCGACCATGATGTTCTAATGCCTAGTATCCCTATACATTCCCCCCCAAATAGTAAGGAACCTTATGTAACCCTAAAAGTGGGTAATTCATGTTATGGTTGTTTATTAGATACTGGGGCTTCAAGATCAGTACTGGTGAGCAAACCAGATGTAAACTGTAATTCTATTGGCTCTCTAAACGTAGTAGGGGTATCAGGGACATCTCAAAAGGTCCCAGAACTTTCTCCTCGTATGGTAAGCCTTGGACCTTTATCAATAGAACACTCCTTTCTTTTAATGCCTGGATCCCCCACAAATTTACTGGGAAGGGATCTATTATGTAAACTTAGAGCCACAATAATTTGCAATCCAGATGGTTCTATGTCACTGGAATTGCCAGAGGACTCTTTAAACCTACTCCCTGTACTTCTTTCAGAAGAGCAGGAAGTAAAAGAGCCTCCCATTCTTAAAATCCCAGATGATATTCCAGAGTCTCTATGGGCTACATCTTCTACTGATGTAGGCCTACTTAAATCAGCTGTACCTGTTCAGATTAAAACAAAAGGAGGACCAGCTCCCTCCATTCCTCAGTACCCTTTATCAAAAGAAGCCATTGAGGGAATTACCCCAGTGATAAATTCACTAATTGAGCAAGGAATAATAATCCCGTGCAAGTCAGAATATAATACACCTATTTTACCTGTCAAGAAGCCAAAATTAGGCCCAGATGGAAAACCCCAATATAGATTTGTTCAGGATCTAAGGGCTATAAACAATCATGTTATAAAGAGACACCAAGTGGTTTCAAACCCAAACACAATTATTTCTTCTATTCCCAGCACAGCCACTTACTTTACGGTCGTGGACCTGTGCTCAGCCTTTTTCTCAATTCCCATTCATGAGAATTCCAGACATATATTTGCCTTTACCTGGAATAATTCTCAGTGGTCCTGGGGGTGTCTTCCCCAAGGATTCTGTGAGAGCCCGTGTATTTTTGCACAGATTTTGAGCCAAGATACAGAAAATATAATATTTAAAAATAGTAAATTGATTAAATATGTAGATGACTTGCTCCTGGCTTCACCTGATGCTGAAACATGCCAGGAAGATAGTAAACATCTTCTTTTAGAGTTACATAAAAGAGGACATAAAATAGCAAAAGAAAAAGTGCAGTGGTGTCTCCCCAGAATGGAATATTTGGGGTTCATCTTGACAGCTGGTGCACGACATATATCCCCTAAGCGCATTGAAAATATTCAAAAATTGAGCAATCCTACCACTAAAAAACACTTAAGAGCAATCCTAGGAGCAACAGGTTTCTGCAGACAATGGATCCCTTGCTATGGGGAAATCACTAAACCCCTTATAGCATTAACAAAAGATTCAGTCCCTGAACCACTTAAATTAGAGCCAGAACACAAGTTAGCTCTATCGAATTTAAAACAAGCTATTCTGTCTGCTCCTGCTCTAGGCATCCCAGATTATAACAAACCATTTACTTTAAATGTACATGAGCGTAGAGGAGTAGCTTCAGGTGTTTTAACCCAAACTTTGGGACCATACCAGCGTCCAATTGCTTATTATTCAGCTCAGCTAGATCCTATAGCTGCAGGTGCACCACCATGCCTTAGAGGTGTAGCTGCCACAGCTCTGTTAGTGACAAAAACTGTTGATCTAGTATTGGGATGCCCATTAACAATTATGTGCCCACATGAAGTGGAAGCATTACTGCTAAGACATAGAACACAGGCATTTTCTGATCAGAGAATCACAAGGTATGAAATAACCTTGCTAAATAATGAAAATATTACTTTAAAACGTTGTACAACCCTTAACCCAGCCACCTTACTTCCAGATTTACCAGTTTCAGAAGAACCTTTACATAATTGTGAAACACTAGTGTCCATGGCTGAAAAGCCTCGAGACGATCTCCTGGACACTCCTTTAGAGAATCCTGATCTAGTTTTATTTACTGATGGCTCTTCATTTATGAGAGATGGCATATGCTACACTGGAGCTGCTGTAGTTACAGAATTTAACACTGTATGGTCAGCTTCACTGCCCTCAAATCTAAGTGCTCAACAATTTATACGGATTCTCGATATGCATTTGGAATATGTCATGCAGTGGGTATGTTATGGCTCCAGAGAGGATTTTTAACCTCAGCTGGAAAATCTATAGCTAATGCAAAAATTATTAATGAAGTTCTTTCTGCTCTCCAGCTACCTAAAGCCCTAGCTGTAGTTCACTGCTCTGCTCATACAGGTGGCACTGACCCGGTCTCTAAGGGAAATAATCGGGCAGATATTGCTGCAAAGCTAGCAGCAATAGAAGGGCCTGAATTAATTTTAACATTAACAACCACTGATGACTTAAATTTATCACTTTCCTATGATGAGAAGGAAATAACAAAATGGAAGCAGAAATTTAATGCCAAACAGATAAATGGAGTATGGGTGTCCTCTGAAGGAAAACCCTGCTCCCTAGACACTTTTATCGCCAAATTTGCCAATCTATTCATAAAAATGGTCATTTTGGTACCCAGGGCATCGTGGACTCTGTTAAGAGAGTATGGATAGCTCCTGGCATAACCACTATAGCCTCTAAAGTGTGTGCAGCTTGCCCTACTTGCCAAGCATATAACCAACACGCCTTTCGTGGCAAGGCTTTTGGTGGGCGTCCTCTGGCTTACACACCTTTTGAGCACCTACAAATTGATTTCATAACAATGCCAAAGGCTGGACAATATAAATTCTGTCTGGTCATAGTGGATCAACTGACCAGGTGGCCGGAAGCATTTCCTACTGCCCGAGCCACGTCAGCCTTTGTTGCCAAGGTGCTTTTAAAAGAAATCATTCCTCGTTTTGGTCTGCCTGCACGTATTGACTCGGACAGAGGGAGTCACTTTACTGACTCAGTTTTATCTGAAATATATTCATGCCTGGGGATAACTCCAAAATTCCATGTACCATATCACCCCCAGAGCTCAGGCCAAGTTGAACGGATGAACAGAGAACTTAAAACCATGATTGGCAAATTATGTACTGAGACACATCTAAAATGGCCTGAAATTCTCCCTCTAGCTCTATTTTATCTTAGAAGCAGACCTAGGGGAGATCTACACATCTCACCATATGAGATGCTTTTTGGACATCCTCCTATACAGGCTAAACCCTTTTCTCCTGCATATACATCACTATTAGGAGGAGATACTTCTATTGCTTCCTATATACAGGAATTGCAACACAGACTGCGCGAACTCCATGAATCTGGAACTGCAGTACAAGCAGGACCAATAGACTTTTCACTTCACGACCTGAATCCAGGAGACAAAGTGTATATAAAGAACTTCCAGCGCACGGGGGCAACCCAGCCTTCGTGGGATGGGCCGTTTGAAATTTTAATAACCACCCCAACAGCTATAAAGATCGGAGAAAAGGACTCTTGGATTCATTGCTCACATGTAAAGAGGGCATCTTCTATTGAACCTGATTGACTGTTTCCTGTTACCTGCATTGGAGATAACAGTTCATGGACTCATGGATGTTAATTTGGAATCATTGGTTTGTCTTGATTCTTTCCCTGATTTTATTTCAATTTTCTTATTGATTTACCTAATATCTTTTAATAGAATAATTGATATTTTTTTGTCTTTTTTCTCATTTCTTGTACTTGAGTACATATAATCACTTAATTTTTTCATTATTTTGCAATGCTATAATTTTAATATATATATAATTGCTGTAATATTACTGCTTACTCACAAGGTTCAGACTCCAAGAACTTGCCATATATTGTTAAATGTTATGGGACTGTGATTAATGCTTCTGTCTAATTCCAGGAGAAGGGAACACATGAGCCATTAATGATGCTAAGGAAAGCACAAGGTCATGAAGACCGACCGACAAATCCAATGGGATTTCTGAGAACATCTGCACAGTGCCAAGGAGCACGAGGTTAAAGAGATCATACATATACAGGTGGGATTGAGGTACTCCCACGCCAACACTGAGGACTTGAACTCAGTGTAAGAATCGAAGCTGCGATGCTTAACATATGTTAAGACGTAGGACTCTCCGAACTACACTGCCAGTCAGGTACCGCAGGTTGGCTATTATTTGGCTCACCCATATACTCCTGAGAGTAAAGGGAATGACAGACGCTTCCCTTGCATTTAAATCTGGTCCTTTTTTTTTCTCTCTTATAGAATGGCAACTTCCTGTAGTCTTAGCTGCAAATGGGTAAGTGCAGTATTACTGCATTGTATCCTACAGACTAGTAGGATGGAAATTATAATTGATTAGACCCTAATACAAGGGCCTGTTATAATTTTATTTTGTTTTCTTCAAAAAATTTTTATGTACATAACTTTTGATATTTGATTTTGATTTTAATGCCTTTCTTTTTTCAAAAGCTTCAATTTTCTTCTATTTGATTTTTTATATTTTTTCTTTCTTTTTTCTTTTGAATTTACTCATACAACCCCATGACTCAACTGTATATATTGAGCTGATCTGGGTATTTCTTTCTAAATACCCATGTCAGGGGGGATTGTATTTTTATAAAATCCAAGATTAATCGTATTTTTATTATATCCAAGATTTAATTTTTGGTTTTGTTTGAGAAAATTCTCAGGGAAAGAAACTTGCTGATTCCTTAATCCAGAGAATGAACTGTTTGCAGAGAGATGCCTGAAGAACCTACATTTAATCAAGAGATCCAGAATGAACTTTGGGTTGCAATTGATTGAACTGATGGGGTTTGTTGCATCAAGTGATCCAGAACGAACTTTGGGTACTAATGAATGGACTGATGGGTTTTGAACAGATACTTTAATTGTACATGATATGCTGATTGGGGACTGCCCCCAATTGGTTTCTTGTCAACGCGCTTAGCAAAACATTGGTTTTGCTTTCTCTCTTTTCCATTTCCCTCTTATCTCTAACTATTGTAGTTAGAAGGACCTTTGTGGTAGAAGATGTTTGTGTAACATGATCACTTGGGGTGACTAGGCACCCAATGATCATCAGGGGGGATTGTGTAAATAGAATTAGCCAGATCCCATTAATAGTCAAGAATCTACTCAACCCAGGCGTGCTGATGATGTCACTCCCACCTCCCTTAGTGGGGAGGGGAGACGAGTTACCCACATGTGACAATAAGTAACAAATCAGTCCAAATCAATGTAGAAACTGCCATTTGTCCATTTGAATTAGAGGTGGACCACAGGAAGTGATGAAAGACACTATCCCTTTAAGTAAGTTAGGGAACTTCCTGTGGGGCAGTTGCCGTCTGGAACTGGAGGAAGAAGCATCTCCTGAGACCACAGACAGCTTACACTCTGTATTGTCACGTGGGTAAGTTAGGCTGACTTC
>NW_025394657.1:0-3204 GCF_016433145.1 Gracilinanus agilis | reverse complement strand
GCAAAAAAAAGCAGAAATAATAAATGTAACCTTCTGAGATCATAATGTGATGAAAATCATAATTAGTAAGGGCACCTGGACAAGTAAATCAAAAACTAATTGGGAATTAAACAATATGATTCTCCAAAACCAGTTAGTCAAAGAAGAAATCATAAAAACAATCAACAATTTCATTGAAAAGAATGACAATGATGAGACATCCTACTAAACTCTGTGGGAGGCAGCTAAGGCAGTACTCAGGGCGAAATTTATACCCTTGAGTGCATATATTAACAAATTAGGGAGGGCAGAGATTAATGAATTGGGCATGCAACTTGAAAAACTTGAAAGGGAGCAAATTAAAAATCCCCAGATCAAAACTAAATTAGAAATACTAAAAATCAGTGAGAAATTAATAAAATCAAAAGTAAAAGAACTATTGAATTAATAAATAAGACTAGAAGCTGGTATTTTGAAAAAACAGATAAAATAGACAAAGTACTGCTCAATCTAATAAAAAAAAGGAAAGAAGAAAACCAAATTGACATTATCAAAGATGAAAAGGGAGACCTCACCTCTAATGAAGAGGAAATTAAGGCAATCATTAAAAACTATTTTGCCCAATTATATGGCCATAAATATAGCAATCTAGGTGATATAGATGAATATTTACAAAAATATAAATTGCCTTGATTAACAGCAGAAGAAATAGAATACCTAAATAATCCCATATCAGAAAAAGAAATTGAACAAGCCATCAAAGAACTCCCTAAGAAAAAATTGCCAGGGCCTGATGGATTCACAAGTGAATTCTATCAAACATTCACAGAGCAACTAATCCAAATATTATACAAATTATTTGATATAATAAGCAAAGAAGGAGTCCTACCAAATTTCTTTTTTGACACAAATATGGTACTGATCCCAAAGCCAGGTAGAACAAAAACAGAGAAAGAAAACTACAGACCAATTTCCCTAATGAACATAGATGCAAAAATCTTGAATAGAATACTAGCAAAGAGACTCCAGCAAGTGATCAAGAGGATTATCCACCATGATCAGGTGGGATTTATACCAGGAATGCAAGGATGGTTCAGCATTAGGAAAACCATCCACATAATTGACCATATCAACAATCTAACAAGCCTTTGACAAAAAACAACATCCATTCCTATTGAAAACACTGGAAAGTATAGGAATAGAAGGTCCTTTCCTAGAAATAATAAACAGTATATATCTAAAATCACCAACGAGCATCATATACAATGGGGATAAATTAGAAGCCTTCCCAATAAGATCAGGAGTTCAACAAGGATGCCCATTATCACCTCTATTATTTAACATTGTACTAGAAACACTAGCAGTAGCAATGAGAGAAGAAAAAGAAATTGAAGGTATCAAAATAAGGCAATGAGGAGACTAAGCTATCACTGTTTTCAGATGATATGATGGTCTACTTAAAAAATCCTAGAGAATCAACTAAGGAGCTAGTAGAAATAATCAACAACTTTAGCAAAGTTGCAGGATACAAAATAAATGCACATAAATCATCAGCATTTCTATATATTTCCAAAACATCACAGCAGCACGAGGTAAAGAGAAACATCATTTAAAATCACACTAGAGGAAGGTTCTGGGTTAAGATGGTGGCAGAGTAAAAAGTAACTCTTAACCTCTCCTGACCGAAACATACAAGACTCCTCAAGGGGACATAAAAACAAGTCCAGACAAATGGAGGAACCCCACAACAGGGTGCAGCGTGGAAGGTACGTAGAATCGGGGCATTTCCATGCTATGAAGGGGTGAAACAGGTCTCATTAAATCGCAGGCTGAGCAATCACCCAACCCCCAACCCCTCCACACACACCACCTATAGCGCCGAAGCCAGCTAAAAACAAATAGAGCAAGTTTGGGGCACCCATCGAGTCATTGAAAAGACAACTTCTAGGAATATGATGGCCAAATTCAAGAGCTTCCAAGTAAAAGAAAAAAATCTTACAAGAAGCCAGAAAGAGACAATTCAAATATCAAGGAGCAACAATCAGGATCACACAGGATCTGGCAGCCTCCACGCTAAAAGACTGCAAGGCTTGGAATACGATATTCAGAAAGGCAAGAGAGCTGGGCCTGCAACCACGGATCAACGACCCATCAAAACTGACTATATATTTCCAGGGGAAAGTATGGGCTTTCAACAAAATTAAAGATTTCCAAATATTTGCACAGAAAACACCAGAGCTAAATGGAAAGTTTGATATCCAACCACAAAAATCGAGAGAAACATGAAAAGGTAAATAAGAAAAAGAGGGGAAAGAAAGAAAACTCATAATTTTTAAATTTGCCTTTCTAAGGGCCTCAGTAAGATCTAATTATCTGTATTCCTATGTAGAGAAATGTTATGTATAATTCTCTGTAGTGAACTCTATTCACTATTATAGTAATCAGAAGAATAATTCACAGGGAGAGGGTGGAACACTAAATAATCTAAGATGACAATGCGGGATGGGAAAGAGGGGGTGAATAGTAGGGGACATCAAGAGAAACTTGAGTGAATAAGAAAAATAGGATATTCTATTATACACAAAGAGGGCATGGGAAGGAGAGGGGACAAATACTATTATAAGAAGGAGAAGAAGAGAGCATTAAGAGGTAATAATCAAACCTTACTCTCAGTGTAATCAACCCCGAGAGGGAAGAGTAGCTATACTATCCAATGGGACATAAAACTCTTATCTAACCTTTCTGAGAAAGTCAGAAGGGATAAACCAAGGGGAGCAGGGAGGGGGGAGGTCAAAAAAGGGAGGGGAGAAGAAAGGGGAGGGAATTCATTAGGCCTTTAAAAACAAAAAGAGGGGAAAAATAAGGGAGGGGGTAGAAAGGGAAGTTAATCAAGGGAGGGGATAAGGGATAGCAGCTTAATAGCAAACCACTGGTTTAAAAGGAAATAGTATGAGAAAAAGGGGTAGGAATAGGGGAGGATATGAAAATGTCAGCAAATGCACAACTGATGATTATAACTCTGAATGTGAATGGGATGAACTTGCTCATAAAACTGGAGCAAATAGCAGAGTGGATTAGAAACCAAAATCCCACCATATGTTGTCTACAAGAAACACATATGAGGCGGGTGGACATACACAAGTTTAAGGTTCAGGGCTTGAGCAAATTCTTTTGGCCATCAAATGAGAAAAAGAAGGCAGGAGTGGTGATTATGATTTCTGACAA
>NW_025394656.1:0-3018 GCF_016433145.1 Gracilinanus agilis | reverse complement strand
CCTCTGTAGCTAAGGAGAGAGATGAACTGACAAAGATACAGGAGGCTCTTCACATAGAGAGAGACCAACTGAAAGAAACCTTAAGAGACCTCAGAGCTAAGGTAAATATCACCTTGTTCCCTATCTAACAGCTATGGTTTTGTGAGAAACTAGTATCCAAAAAAGAGGGAGTAGTGTCTGTAAGATCTTAACTATGAATATTTTTCTTTGACTTTCTCTTTCTCCCGATGCCAAAAGGATCTGGAAACACAAGAACTGAGAATTGTCCAGATAGGTCTGAAGGAATACCAAGAAAGAGTTGATAAACTGAAAGAATGCACAGCAGAGAAAGATTTAGAGAAAACCAACGTTGAACTGCAAGAAAAGGTAGGTTTGGTTTCGGGAAGAGCTGAGTGACTGTGTTCGAAATATCCTGCATACCTCTTGTTGGGACACATAATCCCTTTCTAAGTACCAACTTAATTTTTTTTTTTTTTTTCATTTTTCTCTCTCCAAAGATTCAAGAACTTCAGGCAAAACAAGAACAGATGTTTAATGTCAGAGAGGAAGACAGTGAGACTCGGGAAAAAATAAAGGAAATGGAACAATTAAAAGAGCAATTAATGTCCAGAGAGTCTGCTCTGGAGAAGATCAATTTGGAAAACCTGGAATTGGCTCAGAAACTCCAAGCCAGTCTTGAAGAAACCACGTCTGTGGCTGAGGAGAGAGATGAACTGACAAAGATACAGGAGGCTCTTCACATAGAGAGAGACCAACTGAAAGAAACTATTAGGGACCTCAGAGCTAAGGTAAATATCACCTTGCTCCCTAACAGCTATGGTTTTGTGAGAAACTAATAGCCAAAAAAGAGGAAGTGATGTCTCTAAAGTCTTACTATGAATGTTTTTCTTTGACTTTCCCTTTCTCCCAATGCCAAAAGGTCCTGGAAATACAAGAAGAACTGAGAATTGCTCAGATAGGTCTGAAAGAACACCAAGAAACAGTTGATAAACTGAAAGAATGCATTTCAGAGAAAGAAGATTTAGAGAAAACTAGTGCTGAACTGCAAGAAAAGGTAGATTTGGTTTGGGGAAGAGCTAAATAAGTAACTGAGTACTAAATATACTCATACTGCTTGTTGGGAAACATCATGGGCCTTTTTCCTCAATAACTCTACATGCCAACTTCACATTTTTTCCATTTCTCCAAAGATTCGAGAACTTCAGACAAATCAAGGACAAATGTTTAGTGTCAGAGAGGAAGTCAATAAAACTCAAGAAAAAATAAAGGAAATGGAACAATTAAAAGAGCAATTAATGTCCAGAGAGTCTGCTCTGGAGAGGATCAATTTGGAAAACCTGGAATTGGCTCAGAAACTCCAAGCCAGTCTTGAAGAAACCACTTCTGTAGCTAAGGAGAGAGATGAACTGACAAAGATACAGGAGGCTCTTCACATAGAGAGAGACCAACTGAAAGAAACTATAAGGGACATCAGAGCTAAGGTAAATATCACCTTGTTCCCTAACAGCTATGGTTTTGTGAGAAACTAATAGCCAAGAAAGAGGGAGTAGTGTCTGTAAAATCTTAAAATAAATCTTTTTCTTGGACTTTTTCTTTCTCCCCATGCCAAAAGGATCTGGAAACACAAGAAGAACTTAGAATTGCTCAGATAGGTCTGAAGGAGCATCAAGAAACAATTGACAAGCAGAAAGAAGATTTAGAGAAAACCAGTGCTGAACTGCAAGAAAAGGTAGGTTTGGTTTGGGGAAGAGCTGAGTGACTGTGTTCAAAATACACTGCATACCTCTTGTTGGGAAACATAATCCCTTCTTAAATAACTCTTAAGTACCAACTTCACATTTTTTTCCATTTCTCCAAAGATTCGAGAACTTCAGACAAATCAAGAACAAATGTTTAGTGTCAGAGAGGAAGTCAATAAAACTCAAGAAAAAATAAAGGAAATGGAAAAATTAAAAGAGCAGTTAATGTCCAGAGAGTCTGCTTTGAAGAAGATCAATTTGGAAAACCTGGAATTGGCTCAGAAACTCCAAGCCAGTCTTGAAGAAACCAAATCTGTGGCTGAGGAGAGGGATGAACTGACAAAGACACTGACGACTCTTCACAAAGAGAAGGACCAACTTAAAGAAACTATAAGGGACCTCCTAGCTAAGGTAATCATCACTTTCCTCCCTATCTAATGACTAGTTTTGTGAAAAACTAGTATTCCAAAAAAAAGGGATAGTAATGTTCACATAGTCTTACTATAAATATTTTTCTTGGGCTTTCCCCTCCTTCCCAAAGGATATGGAAACACTAGAAGAACTCAAAATTGCTCAGATGTGTCTGAAGGAGAACAAAGACATGATTGATAAACTGAAAGAATGCATGTCAGAGAAAGAAGATTCAGAGAAAACCAGTGCCAAGTTCCCAGAAAAGGTGGGTTTGATTTTTGTGGGAGAAGGGCTAAGTAATTGACCACCTGGTTTCTGAGTATACTGCATTCCTCTTGTTGGGAAACATAATAGGCTTTTCTTTCCTAAATAACTGCCAACTTAACATCTTTTTCATTTCTTTCAAAAAGATTCAAGAACATCCGGCAAAACAAGAACATATATTTAATGTCAGAGAGGAAGACAGTGAAACTCAAGAAAAAATAAAGGAAATGGAACAATTAAAGGAGCAATTAATATCCAAAGAGTCTGCCCTGGAGAGAATCAATTTGGAAAACCTGGAGTTGGCTCAGAAACTCCAAGCCAGTCTTGAAGAAACCACATCTGTGACTGAGGAGAGAGATGAACTGACAAAGACACTGATGACTCTCCAGGAGGAGAGCCATCAACTGAAACAAAACATAAGAGAACTTGAAGCCAAGGTAAATCTCTGTCTAGTAAATATGACCTTATAAGAACCAAGACATGCTATGTCAGTGTGTTAACATAATCTTACTCTAAATATGTGCTTGAATCTTCCCCTAATACCAAAGGGTCTGGAAACACAAGAAGAACTCAGAATTGCTCAGATGGGTCTGAAGGAGCACCA
>NW_025394655.1:0-7232 GCF_016433145.1 Gracilinanus agilis | reverse complement strand
CCATAATAGTTTTAGCAAGCCAGCTAGGAGTCGAGACCTACTGGGTGTGGGAAAGATGGCTCTAGCACAATTCTCATTCATAATAACAAGCTTTACCCTATTGATTTGGTCTCTGACACAAGGGGTGTATAGGTTATGGTTTGAGGTAATCCTAGATTATTGCCTGAAACTGTTGCTCATATATGACTCATAAAAGTGGCCAGCAGTAACTATGGCAGAGTTTATATCCTACCTGCCTACAATGGGAACCATAATCATATCCTTAATCCAGGGACTGTGGACCATAAAAAAATTATCGACAACACAGAGACAGCCAGAAGCTGTTTGCCTTCACATGGGAAGGAAAAACTCTTATGTGGAGTTGTCTTCCACAGGGTTATGTAGATAGTAGCTCAATATTTTGTCAGATCTTGCAAAGGGACTTAGAATCCATTTCTTTCACTGACAGCAAGATGGTACATTATGTAGATGACATCCTACCAATGTCACCAATGGGAGAAATATGCCAAAGAGACAGTATTCATTTGTTGATGAGCTATGTAAAAGGGGTCACAAAATTGCAAAAAACAAAGTCCAATGGATTAAGAAAAGAGTCGAGTATTTGGGATTCATATTAGGAAAAGGTACCAGAAGGATATCCCAAAAGAAGATTGCAAATATACAAAAGTTAAGTTTGCCTAAAACAAAGAAACAACTGAGAGCAATCATAGGCATGACAAGTTTCTGTAGGCACTAGATCCCAGGTTATTCTATTATAGCGAAACCTTTGACAGAATTAACCAGGAACAATGTCACAGAACCACTGAAGCTCATCAGAGAACACATACATGTTATAGAAAGCTGAAAGCTGCTATACTATCATCTCCAGCTTTAGGCATCCCTGATCATGATAAACCATTACATCTGTGGAATTAACCATATCCCCTATGAAGATAAGGGGAGCTTGTGGTGTTCTCATGCAATCTGTTGGAAACAACCTGAGACCAATAACCTTTTACAGCTCTACATTGGATCATGTCATCCAAGACATGACTTCCTGTTTGAAAATAGTGGCAACAGCAGTTCTAATGGTTAGAAAGTGCTCAAAGCTAGTTTTCTGGGAGGGGAGCTGAGATTATATTCTCAGCTCCAAATTAAAATCACACTGAGGAATACTAACCTCCAAGCCTTTGTCTCACAGCAACTCTCCCAGTATCAAGCAATGCTGTTAACCAGCGAGAACTTATCTTTCCATTGTTTCAAGAACATCAACCCAGCAACACTCATCCCAGAGTTACCTCTGGAAGGTGACGACCTTCACAACTGTAGTGACACCTTAGAGATCGTGTGGAAGACTAGAAAAGATTTATCAGACACACCCTGGTCAATGCCAATCTGAATTTGTTTTGTTGTGATGGCTCGAGTTACATAGTTGATGGGAAACATTTTACCAGGGCTGCAGTAGTCACCGAATCAGAGAATCAGAAACCCTATGGTTCACAATACTTGAGCCAAAGATAGCTCTCAAGGGGCTTGTTAATCCTTGGATTAACAAGAGCTCTCCAAATTGCAGAAGGTAGAGCTGTAAACATATGCACAGATAAATATGCATTTGGAGTAGTTCATGCTTCAGGGGAAATCTAGAAATATAGAGGTTTCACAAATTCAAATGGGAAAGCAATAACCTATGGGAAACTGATCAATGATCTTTGCAAGCTGTGCAATTACCAACTAAAGTATCTGTGATACACTGCAGAGTACATCAGCGTTTAGTGAGGCCAGTACAGCTAGGCAATCGAAGGGTGGACATCACCACGAAATTCGGAGCTAGATTTGGACCTTTGCAAATATTACACTTATCCTTAGTGGAGGGAGATCAACCACAAAATACATACTCTCCACAGGAAGTGAAATATTGGCAAGAACATCTTGGGGAAGATCTAGTGAATGGAGTGTGGATGTCTCCCTCTGGCAAACCATTCCTGCCGAAAACTATTGTACCACACATTATACACTGCTCTACACAGAAAGAGTCATTATGGGATACTAGCCCTAGTGGATTCTATCCGTAAGCACTGGACTGCAATTGGAATAAAAACAGCAGCAAAAAGAGTATGTGACAATTGCAAAGTCTACATGCAATATAATCAGACCATCACAAAAGTCAAAAATATGGGAGGAAAACAACTTACATATATTCCTTTTGAATGCTTGCAGATCAACTATGTCACAATGCCCAAATGCCAAGGATTCAGATACATCAGTGTCAGCAACGTATGGCTCTCGAGCCATATCTGGCTCTTTTGAGGGCCAGATATGGCTCTTTCTGCAGGAGCCATAAAGTCAATTTTTTTTCAGGCGCTGTTACAGGAGTGCGCACTGTGAGCACTGTGTGGCTCTCACGAAATTACATTTTAAAAAATGTGGCAGTTATGGCTCTCACGGCCAAAAAGGTTGCCGACCCCTGAGATACATACTAGTGATAGTGGACAGACTGACAAAGTGGACAGAAACATTCCCAGCCAGATGGAATAATGCAGTGTTTGTAGCAAAGACCCTACTCAGAGAAATAATACCTAGATTCTCAATTCCTACAACTATTTCATCAGACTCTGGTAGTCATTTTGCAAATTCCATTCTGAACCAGATCTATCAGGTGCTTGGAATAAAAATCTTTGTTCCATATACAGGCATCAGTCATCTAGGCACATTGAGAGAACGAATTGCCATCTTAAAACCATGATAGGTGTTATAATGAATTTCTGGTACAAGATGGACACTACTTTGAGTGACAAGATCGTCAGTTGGAGACCTCGGAATGTACCCAGATGCCATGAGCCAGGGCCAAAAGTCAGTTAGAACCAACCCTATAAATACTCATCATGCACAGCACAAGACAGCTCATTGTGGAGCATGGAGGTTCAAGAGGGAGGGAAGGCTCTATATCTGCAATTCAGCTGCCTTGCCTGAGAGACCTAGAGAGCTATTATATCTACCACCAAAAGAGCTGAGAGAGAAAAGGATACCATTGTCATTCAAGAAGATCATCAACAGCCTTCCCTATTCTTTGGCTTGGCTTCAGCCAAGTCACACCAAAGTTAGTGAGAGGGTGAAGAATCTCCAGCCTTTACCTGATCCAACAACCTCTTATTAATATGAAAAATGATAAAGGCTTGTATAAATATATAAATTAGTATTTTAATTAAAGCCATGCTGATAGATTAAATCATTAGACCACACGCTTGTAAGCATTCAAAACTGCCGCCTCCAGAAGTGCCTACTCGCCAAAGAGAGCGAGCCTACTGGCAAAAGAGACCACTCCCTCCTAACCCAGGAGATTTAAGCTATTCCTGCGTCAATGTAGACCTCCCCATGCCCCCAAAGACCCGGAAACGGAAACAGCTGGACCATGTTGGGTCACGGGAAATGTAGTTTTGATACATTTCCCCTGTCCCTAGAAATATATATACACTTTTAGATGGCTTTTCCCAATTTTCACTTTTACACTCTATAGTTTTGATCATCTATTTAGATAATTAGCAATAGCATTCCCAGATCCTCCATCCTTTCCCTTGTTCCTAACCCTGTTAAGCGAGAATTAAATATAGTTGTTTATTACCAAGTCAAAGATTGAAATACCTTTCCTGAGTGGTGAATATATCTAAAGCCATTGGGAAGGGGAAGATAGTCATGCAGTCAGACTCATAGCATTATCCAATCAGTGCACCAATAGCCCATATCAACTTTCAAACCAAGCCCAGGTTTGAAGAACGAGAGAAGTTGACAATACACACAGCTTCTCAGTGGTTCCCTTCCTGGGCAGCTGTTGAAAGGAGACAACTGGCAGGCTCAGTCCAGTAGAGCCTGTCAGGTGGGGAGAGACATAACCCTTCTGCTAGTAGCACTCACACAGAGGTCTGTGAGTGAGTGAGTGTGTGTGTTCTCCCTCCCCGTCTTCTTTTTAACATAGGAAAACTGTTCAGAAAGTCATCTAAAATGGCCAGAAGTTTTACCTATGGCACTTTTCCATATCAGAAGCCAACCAAATAGTGTTACTCACCTATCACCATTTGAGTTGCTATATGGTCAGCTACCATGGCATGGGAAAACTCCACAAGAAACAGACTATCTATCATACCTTGGTATAGAATGCAAGATCTATGAATATATCACTCTGTTAAAGGAAAGGCTATATGAGCTACACAGATTAGCCTTGATCCAGCAAAGAATTCCACTAGATTTCAACTTGCATAACTTTAAACCTGGAGACACCATATACATCAGAAACTTTACCAGAAAGTCAGTATTAGAACCAAAATGGGTTGGACCTGATGAAATAATCTTAGTAACTCCAACAGCAGCAAAAGTTAAAGGCAAAGATGCATTGGTACCATTTCACACATATAAAGTCCTCCAAAGAAAAGCGTCAACAGAAAGACATAACCATAGATGAACAGAACAATCAGAAAATCAAAACATAGATGAACAGCACTAGTCAGAAAATCAAACTATACAAGACCTAAGTAGTGACAGTGATGAGTAAACATAAAACCAGTTAATAACAATGACAATAGGGGGCAGCTGGGTAGCTTAGTGGAATGAGAGCCAGGCCTAGAGATGGGAGGTCCTAGGTTTAAATCTGGCCTCAGACACTTCCCAGCTGTGTGACCCTGGGCAAGTCACTTAAATCCCATTGCCTAGCCCTTACCACTCTTCTGCCTTGGAGCCAATATACAGTATTGACTCCAAGATGGAAGGTAAAGGTTTAAAAAAACAAATAAATAAATAACGACAATGACAATGACAATCTCTAAAGACTTACATAAAAAAGATCAAAATTTTTGTGGCAACACAGAATTTTACAACACAATGCTACACAATCACACAATGGTTCCAGATTTGAGGTGACAACTCTTCAATCAAAGTAGGATTCCAGAACAGATGAAGGGACAAGACAGCACAAGGACATCACAGGACATCACAAGGACATCATAAGGACATTAGAGACATTAGAGACAGCACAAGGACTACACAATGACCTGAACTATTACAACACCCATGTGACTTGGACAACTTGACCAGAAGAATCACAATGGCAACATGATCAACTGTGCAAGATTAGGTTTGAATGGTACAAGATTAACACATTCAAACACAAATCAAAGGCATAAGTTAGTACATCCATACATTAGGGTTGCATGTATCAGAACATTAGCTGATGGACATAAGGATTCTAAAAGGAGATGGTTAGTATAAAACCAAACAGAACATGTTAGGTCATATGTCCAACACATGGACACTTAAATCTACTTCACATGTACATAGTGTATATATTGTATATAGTTAGAGTACAAAGTATCTTGACCATGATAAAAAGAGAACTTGTGTTCCTTGATATGGTTGAAACAGTACTTAACTTTACCTCCTAGTTAAAAACTTCACATATAAAAACCTTGTACATATGTATTATACTTGATGCTAACTCATAATAAAATAGCCTTACTAACCATAGGGAGAGCTTAGTTAGGAATATATTTTATATTTAGCCAGCATAGGGACAGTGTATTATAGTTATAAATTTCTTAAATAGATTTATCTATAAGTAAAATGTCAGATAGACACAAATAGTGTAGATTTAGCTAGAGATGTTACTAATAAATTAATAAACTAATATAGTTTAAGGACTTAATTACACACTAATATTCCTAATAGTAGGTTAGGTACTATAGAAGTTTGAGAATGTTAAAAAAATTGTGTGTTATGAATAAGTTGTTAGAAGTTCAGTATTAGATATTACTAGATAGATTGTTACAGTAATGTATTGCCTTAGAGTAAGAGGAAAAAGTTACAAAGTTAGAGCTTGTTATTTTGCTACAGATTTACATTGTTGTTTACACATTCGTGTTCAATCTTGTTCAACATTTGTATTCAAAACCCCAAATCTTTCCCAGTTAAAATTTTCCCATCCTTGTCTTTAGAATAGGTAAGCATAGACAGCTTTAAGACATAGCATAGATAGGAATTTCTTATTTTGGGATTATAGATAGAGGGATAGAATACATGTTAGTTTAGCATAGTGTAGGATTCACCCACAAAGATGATCAAAAAAAATTTTACAAGTTGAAATTTTCAAAACCAAAAGTAGCATTTCTGTTATAGCAACCTCTGGGAAGAAAATGGAGACCAACTTGAGTGACAACCAACAGTTATGGAATTTAGAATTTACCCAGATGGTATGAACCAGGGGCAAGAAACAGTTGCTGCCACCACTATAAAAACCCAGGGGCTGAGCCTCTCAGGGTCTCATTCTTTTTTTTAAGTTTTTATTTTGAATATTTTCCCATAGTTACCTATTTCATGTTCTTTCCCTCTCCCCCAAACCCCACTAACCCCACTTAGCCGACGCACAATTCCACTGGGTTTTACATTGATATCATTGATCAAGACCTAATTCCATATTATTGATAGTTGGACTAGAGTTATCATTTAGTGTCTACATCCCCAATAACATCCCCATCAGCCCATGTGTTCAAGCAGTTGTTTTTCTTCTGTATTTCTCCTCCCACAGTTCTTCCTCTGAATGTGGCTAGTTTTCTTTCTCACAAGTCAGGGTCTCATTCTTGAGAAGGGCCCAGGTGGAGGGTGGGTAGGCCAATAGACCTGCAACACTAGCACCTGTACCTTATTGCCTCAAATATCAATTCACCTGTTGCTGAATAGGGCTGAGAGATATACAGCTAACATCTATCATCAAGAAGAACATCACAAACCCTCTCTTCACCTGGTCAAGGCCACAGCCTGGCCTGACCAGGGTCTGAGAGGGAGAGAGACAATTCTCCAGCCAGCTGCCAACTTGATTAGTGATTAATTAGCCAACTCCAGCACCCATAGTTTAGCATAGCCATCCCCAACACCACTTTCCTTATCCTGGATCCTACCCCTTAGAGTTTATTAAAATTAAAGCCTTGAACTAAGTTAAGTGAAGACTGGTGTCATTCTAAAGAGCAATTTAATAGCTACAACTAAGGGGAAAGGGAAATATTTGTTTAAATCGCAGTCATCAGCATTATCCAACCTTATTACCAATTAATCTCATAAATCCTTATCCATTAACCCAACCCCAAGTCAAGTAACCAGAGGAGCTGTGTGGACTAATATATAGCCTCTCACTTAATCACTTTGGCTTGGGCACTGTAGGTGGGGTCAGGTGCTCAGCTGAGACAAACATTTATAAGCCCTGGTGGTTACCAACA
>NW_025394654.1:0-4601 GCF_016433145.1 Gracilinanus agilis | reverse complement strand
TCTTAGAAGAGTGACTATCTTTTCTTAAAGTCTTGGTCCCTAACAAATCCCCCTTTCTTTTTTAAATAGAAAGGCATAAGGGATAAGTTTATTAACCTTTGGTCGTTGTTCAATCCAAGTCTGTCTTAACACCAGAAGTTTTTCCTAAGACACCTTGTGTTCCCTGGTCAATCCATAAGTGAGATTGGCAGCGACGGCCCCTGTCTTAGGCTACACAGGGGGAGTTACTCAACCATCAAGGGTTGAGGTCCTGTGCTACTCCCGTCATTGGGTTACCGCCCTGCTGGAAAACTGCAAACGAGTGTCACAAGGTTGTTCTGTGTCCATCATCTCAATACGATGGTATTGAACCATAGGGAACTTATCAAGGGCTGAGTTAACGTTAGTTTTGATGAATTTCGTTAGACGTTGGAAGGCCCAAGGGCCAAAGGTTAAGATCAATAAAAATATAAAGAGAGGTGTAATAATAGTGGGAATTAGAGTAGAGAGCCAAGGAGAACCTCTAAGAAGGGTATTAAACCATCCTTCCTGTGTCTCGGCTTCCCTTTTCCTCTGGGCTAGCCGTTCACGCAACTTTGCCATAGATTCCCTTACTACGCCAGTATGGTCAGCGTAAAAACAACATTCCTCTTTGAGGGCTGCGCATAATCCCCCCTCTTTTAAAAAAAGGAGATCAAGACCCCGCCTATTCTGTAAGACTACCTCTGACAGAGAAGTGAGTGATTGTTCCAGGGCTGTGACAGACTTTTCGAGGGCTTCTAAATCGGTTGTCATGGCCATCTGAAGAGCGGCCAAGTGTTGGGTCTGGAGAAGGGCAGTAGTGCCAGTGCCAATGCCTGCAGCAAGACCGCCGAGACCTAACAGGATAGCTAAAGTAGTAAAGGGTTCCCTACGTGTTCTAGGAGATGGGGAGAGGAGGGAGGCCACACTGTCGTCCCTGTGGAAAGAGATACGTGGCCATAGCTGGACAAGAACACAGAATTCAAAGGAGGTATTGAAAACTAGAAGAGATATACAAGGGGTGAGGCCAGTATTGCAAGCCCAAAAGCCATTATTCGGGGCTTCCAAAAAGGAAGGGGAAGGGGGGAGGTCAAGGGTGGAGTTACATAAGTGGGCATGAGATCGGGGAATGGTGCCTAAACAAAGGCCACGGCCAGAGACTTCAGCAAGGGTGAGACGGTGAGGAAAGGCGGCGCAGCGCGGGGAAGCTAGAACTGTTTCATTGGGCTCTGCCATATAGGCAATACCTTCATAGTAAGGGAGTTAGGGGAAAAAGGGCGTCGTTGATCTGAGAGGATGATGTTAGGATCAACAGAAACAATGAGGGGCTGCACACGGAGGCGGAGGGTGAAAAGGAGAACATCATCAAAACCGCCCTTCTTATAGAGTCGTAAACCCCAAGTCAAGCCATCTGTCCATTTAACACTTCGTTTCCCTGCGTTGGTAAATGTGATAATGAGGGGATTACAATTAGGATTGATATCAAATCCTGGTTTGCCTGGATCCAATATCCAGTTCACATCCCCAGGCTGCACAAAATCTGTCTGTCTGGTCCCCACAGTGTGGTGGCTGATCAAAGCCAGGGCTGGGGTCGCCTAGGGCACAAAGATCAACCGGAATGGAAGGAAACCACGTCCATTGGGGCCATTGGGAAGAAGAAACGGAGGTAATGATGGCTTGATTAACTGGATTGATGATCTCCCATCGTTGTTGGACCAGGAGATGAGGACTGGAAGTGGTGACCGGAAGGAAGGTGGAGTAGATGATGTAAACCGCCAGAGTAAACGAGTTCAGGATCTGAGGTCCCATCTGTGATGTCGTCAGGGTTGTGGTTCTGAAAAAGGAAGAAGAAAAAGACTTCTCCCTGGCTTAGGAGGGTTAGTATCAGGGGCGAAAGGTTTAATCAGTCTAGATGGAATCCAGCGGGCTTTATCAAAAATACAGGCGGAGCCCTTTCCCCAGAAAATGACGGGGTCGGGGCCACACCAGAGGCCCGTGACCGGGTCACGCCAAAGGACTGTGGCCAGATTAGATGAAGTATTCGGATTCCAGTGGCGATCAGCAGCTGAACGCCCTTCGGCATCCAGCTTGAGGAAATTAAGAACAAAGAGGGTGTGAGCAAGAAGCAAAGTCTGATTGCCACTTAAGGGATAAAGAGTTTCTGGGGCTTGAATTTTATCTGGGGCAATGCTAAAGCCTTGAGCTTGGAGCTGTGTCAATGAGGGGGATGGGGAATTGACTATGGGAATGGAAAATGATAGCAGTCTGTAAAGCCCCCATGGGTAGCATGGTCTTATTGACCTCACGTAGGTCCTGTAGAAGTCTCCATTTCCCCGATTTCTTTTTAATAACAAAAATAGGTGTATTCCATGGGGAAGTGGAAGGTTCAAGGTGTCCAAGAGAGAGTTGCTCCTGCACTAGCATTGGGGCAGCTTGAACCTTCTCAGATGTTAGAGGCCACTGGTCAATCCAGACAGGGGAATCGGACTTCCAGGTGATCTTATCAGCCTGGATTGCAGGGGGATCAGTGACCTTCATAAAAAATTTTTTGACCCAAGTCCTCCTTTATCGTTTTGGGCTGGGGGGGATATTGGGTGTAAGATGCCTTGTTCGTTCTTGCCAAGGCCTTTGCCTGGGAGGTACCCAGATTTCAGCATCATAGAGGTGACAGTATCACTGGGGCTCACCATGAGGAGCCGCATCTGGGCCAGAATATCCCTGCCCCAGAGATTAACGGGGAGTCCCGCGACTACATAGGGACGGGTAGTGCCACTATTGCCCTCAGTATCTTGCCAATGGAGGAGCTTAGTACTTTGGAGGGTATCTTGGACCTGACCTATTCCTGACAGGTGGGTGGCTGAGGGTTGAAGGGGCCAGGCTCGGGGCCAATGAGCCTGGGAGATGACAGTAGAGTCTGCCCCTGTGTCCAGCAGCCCTGTGAAGGTTTTTCCTTCGATCTTTAATTGCAGAGTGGGTCGGGACTCAGTAAGTTGTTGTACCCAATAAATGTTGGAAGAGCCGGGTGAGGAAGGACCTCGTTTTTGGGCTGCGGCAGGAAAATCGCCTATCATGGGGAGGGGGAGGGCCTGAGCTAAGCGTTTACCAGCAGGAATGGTAACTGGACCGTGAGGAGATTCTATGATAAGTTTTATCTCCCCTGTGTAGTCATTATCAACAAGGGTGGGATGCACAACTACACCTTGTAAGGTGGTGAGCGCCCTGCCGATGACCAAGAAAAACATGCCAGGAGGCGGTGGTCCGAATTTGCCGGTGGGGAGGACTACCGGGCCTTCTTCAGGGGTCAATATTGGGGTGGAGGCGGCACAGAGGTCCAGGCCTGCGCTGCCGGCTGTGGCTCGAGTAAGGGAACTGGGCAGGGGCTCCCGTGGGAGCCCCGCATCCCGTTTCCCGACATTGGGGAAAAGTTCTGAGGTTTGGCTCGGCAATCTCGAGCCCAGTGCCGACCCTTTCGACATTTAGGGCAAACGCTGGGAGGTGGTCTTTGTGTTTGAGCCTGAAGGGGGGTGGGAGTCTGAAATTGCCCTCGGGATAGGACAGATTGCACAACTTTGGACCATTCAGAGGGGAGCATGTGTCCCTCTCCTCCAAGCCCTTCTAGGATGGAGAGTGTAAAAGGGGCATTCAGGCCATAATTTTTAACTGCCGAATGCAGGTCTTTAATGTGCTTAATTTTTAATTTTTTATAAATTGGCCTATGATGGTGAGGGAGGCCTGAAGTATCTGCGGCCCTGGAATTTCCACGGGATCCGCTTTCCTCCTCCCCCTCTTCCTCCTGCTGGGAGTCAGAGGAATCATGTGGGAGGGCAAGTTGGATGGTGGGGGATGGGGGGTTGTAGGGAGGAGGTCTATTCCTCAGAGCGCCATTGTTATGGTAGCGGGCTGTCTCCTCCTCTAGTTCGGCTTGATAAGCCGGATTAAGAGTGCTATCTTGAGGAGGGTCCGTGAATAGGACTGGATAAAGGCGTGGTCTGGGCTTAGAGGGAACAAGGGGCTCCTCAAGGGAGGGATTTTTGATAGGTTCCTCTGAAAGACAGGAGGGACGCTCATTCCCCTTGAGGGGCGAGCTCTGTTCTTTAGTGGAGTTTGGTTCTTCATTTTTTATCTTAGATTCTAAGATAGCGTCCTCGGCCAAGCTGAGGAGGTGCGAGACTTGTTGACTCGTGTCGGCTTCTTTAAGAAAGTCACGAATCAAGCCATAGAACCTGAACAGGTCCTTTTTTACTCTGCTGCCTCTCTTCCTAAGACTATGTTTTAGTTCAGTCACGAACACTGTTTCCTTCGAGAGTGTTTTTCCCATCATGCACACGTATTCCTTCCACTTTCCTAGCACACACACACACACACACACACACACACACACACACCTTTTTTAGAAACACTCTTGATTTTTAAATGCCTATGGGGGATGGGACAACTTACCCTACCTCGAGGCGTCTTGCTCAGCCTCTACCCGTTACGTATCTTCGCGGCCGCGACAGCTGCTCCTCAGTTGTCCGGTAAGCCGTTTTCGCCTTGCCCCGCGTTGGGCGCCACTGTCCGGGTCCAGCCGGACACAACCGAGGGGTCCGGGGAAACGGCAA
>NW_025394653.1:0-1313 GCF_016433145.1 Gracilinanus agilis | reverse complement strand
ATTACTGAGAAAATAGAGACCATCTGTCATGAGCTTCCTTCTCTCCTTTACTTCACATTTCAAAAACCTTCTATATCATATTCCTCTCATTGTCTTCTTTGTTCTAGTCTAAGGAAGAGGCAGTATTTCTCCTTGCCAAGACCCAATTCTTTAACTTGGAACTTAAAATCTCTTTGCTCTTGTCTCATCAAAGAACTTGGCCTTTCTATTATTACTTCTCCTGTTTCATCTTTGATTTTTCCTTATCTATCGTCTATGCTCCACTAATTACATTCTTACTAGCTCTCCCGAGTCCTTAAAAAATCACTTGACTTTTCTATCTCTTCAAATTACAGTTATGTTTCTCCTCTTATAAGTAAACACTGGTATAACCTGACTCCCACCCAAGCTGAGTGGGGAAAGGGCAACCCAGTACTTAAATGCTGCTTGTAGAATGTGCCTCTAGGTTAGAGAAGAGGTTGATTGTGTGAGGGATGGAGTCGGTGTGAGAACATTGGAGAAGAAAAACATTCTTCCCTATTACTTAGACTTTCTTTAGGATTGACTTCAGACTTGTAGAGAGACAGATCAACAGACAGACTTTGATTTTCTGGAGAATTTTCCTTTAGGTGACATCAGGGTCTTTCTGTTGGTTGAACCAAGCTCTCATCTTGCTCCCATCCAAATAGTTCATTCATTTGTATTTGTATTTTCTGGTATATTCTAATTTGTATAATTTCTGTGATTTGTTTATTGGCAGCTAGGTGACACAGTGGCTAGAATCCCACTCTGGCATCAGGAGATCTGAGTTAAAATTCAGCCTCAGAAAACTACTAGCTGCATGACTCTGGGAAAGTCACTTTCTGTTTGCCTCAGATTCCTCAACTGTAAAATGGGTATAAAAATAGCACCCACCTTCCAGATTTGTTGTGGGGATCAAATGAGATACTTATATAAAGAGTGCACAGGGTCTAGTATATAGTAGGCACTATATAAATGTATAAATGTTAAATGTTAGCTACTAGTATTACTACTACTGCTGCTTTTGCAATTACTACTGCTGCTGCTGCTTTTGCAATTACTACTGCTGCTGCTGCTGCTGCTACTACTACTACTACTACTACTACTACTACTACTACTACTACCACTATCACTACTACTACCACTACCACTACTACTACTACTACCACTACTACTACTACTACTACTATCACTACTACTACTACTACCACTACTACTACTACTACTACTACTATCACTACTACTACTACTACCACTACTACCACCACTACTACTACTACTACTACTACTACTACTACTACTACTACTACTAC
>NW_025394652.1:0-3771 GCF_016433145.1 Gracilinanus agilis | reverse complement strand
TAAATATATAATATAAAAATATATTTATTTTTTATTTTGCTCAGCTCTCTTAAATTAAATCAAATCTTGATTCCATTCGCCTCTGTTAGATGGGTGCCACTTCAGAATTAGACATCAAATTGTCTGTTCAAAGATCTCTTTGTGGGCCTTACTTTTCCCATATGTTATATGAGTGGATTGAATTACATGATCTCTAGGTGCCTTTCCATTTCCAATAGTCTGTGTTTCTGGCTGTTCTATGCAAATACACATATACATAAACATGCACACAAACACACAGTAGATCAGTTGTTGTTATTTTTTAACCCTTACCTTCCATCATAGAATCAGTGCAGTGTATTAGTTCCATGGCAAAAGAAAGGGTTAAAAGTGGCTTTCCCAGGTTCACCCAAGTAGGAAGTATCTGAATCCAAATTTGAACCCAGGACCTCCTGTCTCTAGGCCTGCCTTTCAATCCCACTGAGCTTCCTTTTAATCAGATGCTTTTACTTTTCAGTCTAAGGAGGCATGGACAGATCTCAGGGATTCCATTAACCAAGAGAGTTGGGGAAGAAATAGATTGATAGATTAACAGAGATATATTTGGCATATATATATATATATATTTAAACATAAACATAACTATGTATAAAATATATGTTTCTAATTTGACCAACTGTAATTTAGTATTTCATTCAACTATTTAAGAGCGGTATACTAAGAAGAGTTCCATATGCTTCTCCAGACTGCTAAAGGATTTCATGACACACTAAAAAAATACCAAGCACTCCTGATATAGTTTTTGCCCTCGAGGAGCTCACGATTTGACCAGGAATAGGAAAGAGAAATTCTTTTAATCATATGGCTCTTTAACATTTATACAACACTATATATATATATATATATATATACTGCCTTACTTAATTTTCACAACATCCCTGTGTGATAGATTCTATAACTATTCCCATTTTCCAGATGAGGAAACTGAGGGGAAAAGACACTAACACTTACGTCACACAGCCATACTAGTTTCATAACTCTTCCAAATCTGAATTTTATGGGATCTAAATTGAACCTATAATGGTACTTTTAATACTACGCACTCTTATTATCATTGAAAATATGGTATATACTGTACACATTTTATTTTTGCGTTTTTAATATTCTTTCACATAAGCATGGATATATATGAATACATGTATATACGTTTTTTTTTCCAGTCATGTCCTACTCCAGTGATTCCCAAACTTTTTTGGCCTCCCGCCCCCTTTCCAGGAAAAAATATGACTTAGCCCCCTGGGAATTAATTTTTTTAAATTTTAATAGCAATTAATAGGAAAGATAAATGCACCTGTGGCCATCACCACCCTGCTGGATCACTGCAGCACCCACCAAGGGGTGGTGGTGCCCACTTTGGGAATCACTCACTGACCAATTTGAGGGAACTTCTTGGCAAAGATACTAGAGTTGTTTGCTATTTCCTTCTCTAGCTCATTTTACAGGTGAGGAAACTGAAGTCAACAGGGTTAAATGACTTGCCCAGGGTCACACAGCTAGTGTCTGGGGCCACATTTGAACTCAAGAAGGGGCTTCCTAACTCCAGGCCTGGTGCTCTATGGACTGTGGCTCCACTTAGTTGTCCTGTGGGGGAGGGATGGGGGGCAAACTAGCTATCTATATCTATATCTATATCTATATTCTTGGATACAGAATCATCTGTCACTCCCTCTACTCAGGGAGAGTTGTGTGATCTTGGACAATTGATTTCTCTTGGTCTTGGTTTCATCATTTATAAAATAAGAAGGTCAAACTGGATAGCTACTGAGGTCCTATTCTAGATCTAGAATGCAAAGGTCTCAAGAGTTTCACACTGATAGTGGGCAGCATTTCAAATAGAGAATTACAGGAACTTGTTGGTAGATTCCCTTTGCAGCATGTTTTTTTAATGGGGTCAAATCAGCCATAAGCCTTATATCCACAGTTTTACTATGCACACCTCTGGAAAGGTTAAATCTGGAATTAACAAGTCAGTGAAGGAATACACTCAAAGCCTCCACTTTCCCATTCCCAACAGAGCCATTACTTAGAAAAACAGAGCCCAAACAGAGGTCAAGCTTATAACCGCAGGGTAATTTGAGTAATTTGGGGCTACATGGGTACTCACACACAGCGCGTGCTCCTTTCCACATCAGGTGAAGAGATGTTAAAATGAGGGTCTTTTGTAGTGAAGCTACATTTGAATTTCAGAGTTCAGGTGGTCCCCCGGATGGAGCCCACCCAATCCAACCCATCCCTGAATAAATCTACTCCGCACCAAGCCTAACGTGTGGATATCCATCATTTAATCGAGAATCTCCAAAATGGTCTCTTCCACTTCAGGGTAGCCCTCATTATTAGGATGTTTCTCCTTCCATCTTGACTAATCCCTCCTCTTCCAACTACCCCCTTAGTTCTGCCTTCTGGGGCCAAGCAGAGCAAGCATACTCCTCCTTCTCTGTGATAGTCCTTCAAATACTCCAAGACAACCATCCGGAGTCAGCCTGGATGCAGACGGTCATCTTGGGCACAACTGCCTCTATCCGGAGCAAATTCAGGTTGCCTTTAACCAGGCCTCTACTGTCCTGGGGTGAATTTCCACAGTGCCTAGCCACTAGACAGATTTTTTATGGAGGTACTCTATCAGGGAAAACAAACCACTGTGTAAAAACTAATTCAACAAAGAATTCTTAAGCACCCACATGTTACTCAGGCCATCTCATGAGCGACCACCACACTGCCCTCAAGATAGTTCCTCCCTATCCTTGATAATGTAGTTTTTTTACTCTTGCCTTCCATCTTAGAATCAATACTGTGTATTGGTTCTAAGGCAGAAGAGTGGTAAAGGCTGGGCAATGGGAGTCAAGTGACTTGCCCAGGGTCACACAGCTGGGAAGTGTCTGAGGCCAGATTTGAACCCAGGACCTCCCGTCTCTAGGCCTGGCTCTCAATCCACTGAGCCACCCTGCTGCCCTCCCAATGATTTCTTAATTGCTCAGTGGATTTCACTTAGATCATATTCTCTTTGACCTCTCTAAAGCTTTTGGCACTGCTGGCTGACCTCCTCTCCTGGATCTTCTCTGCAACTTGGACTTCTATGATGCTGCTCTCGCTTGCTTCTCTTATCACTCTTCAGTCCCCTTTCCTGGGTCAAACTCTTCTTTCTGTCATTCCTCTGCCCCCCAGCTCCAAACTTCTGTTCCAAACCCTCTTCTCTCTCCCTTGGTGGCTTCACATTAGCCAAACTGGACTGTTTTCTAAACTCAACATTCCACCTCTCACTTCCATGTATTCATGAAGCCCATACCCTGGCATGGAGTCACTCCCTCCATGCAGTCATCTCTGAAAGTTCTCTTTCTTTCAAGCCTGAGCGGAGGGAGCACCTTCCCCAATTCCTGAAGTTCGAAATGTTTTCCCCTTCCACTGCATCTCTCCTTTATCCTCATGATCCCTTACCTTGTGACATATTTATCTGTACCCCTGGCTTAAACCCTAAGGAGGATATAAACTTCTGAGAGCAAGAACTGTATCACATTTTCTCTTTAGGCAGAAAGGTGGGTGCTATAGCAGACAGAACAAGAGACTTGAAGTTAGGAAGATCTGAGATCGAATCTCACATTCTTACCAGCTATGAGACACTGGACAAAAATCACTTTCGGCCTCAGTTTCTTCACCCGTAGTATGAGCATAGTAATAGCCTCCACTTTACAAGATTGTGAGGAAAATAGGAAATTATATATATATGTTATATATATA
>NW_025394651.1:0-1131 GCF_016433145.1 Gracilinanus agilis | reverse complement strand
ATTACTGAGAAAATAGAGACCATCTGTCATGAGCTTCCTTCTCTCCTCTACTTCACATTTCAAAAACCTTCTATATCATATTCCTCTCATTGTCTTCTTTGTTCCAGTCTAAGGAAGAGGCAGTATTTCTCCTTGCCAAGACCCAATTCTTTAACTTGGAACTTAAAATCTCTTTGCTCTTGTCTCATCAAAGAACTTGGCCTTTCTATTATTACTTCTCCTGTTTCATCTTTGATTTTTCCTTATCTATCGTCTATGCTCCACTAATTACATTCTTACTAGCTCTCCCGAGTCCTTAAAAAATCACTTGACTTTTCTATCCCTTCAAATTACAGTTATGTTTCTCCTCTTATAAGTAAACACTGGTATAACCTGACTCCCACCCAAGCTGAGTGGGGAAAGGGCAACCCAGTACTTAAATGCTGCTTGTAGAATGTGCCTCTGGGTTAGAGAAGAGGTTGATTGTGTGAGGGATGGAGTCGGTGTGAGAACATTGGAGAAGAAAAACATTCTTCCCTATTATTTAGACTTTCTTTAGGATTGACTTCAGACTTGTAGAGAGACAGATCAACAGACTTTGATTTTCTGGAGAATTTTCCTTTAGGTGACATCAGGGTCTTTCTGTTGGTCGAACCAAGCTCTCATCTTGCTCCCATTCAAATAGTTCATTCATTTGTATTTGTATTTTCTGGTATATTCTAATTTGTATAATTTCTGTGATTTGTTTATTGGCAGCTAGGTGACACAGTGGCTAGAATCCCACTCTGGCATCAGGAGATCTGAGTTAAAATTCAGCCTCAGAAAACTACTAGCTGCATGACTCTGGGAAAGTCACTTTCTGTTTGCCTCAGATTCCTCAACTGTAAAATGGGTATAAAAATAGCACCCACCTTCCAGATTTGTTGTGGGGATCAAATGAGATACTTATATAAAGAGTGCACAGGGTCTGGTATATAGTAGGCACTATATAAATGTATAAATGTTAGCTACTAGTATTACTACTACTGCTGCTTTTGCAATTACTACTGCTGCTGCTGCTGCTGCTGCTGCTGCTGCTGCTGCTACTACTACTACTACTACTACCACTACTACTACTACTACTACTACTACTACTACTACTACTACTACTAC
>NW_025394650.1:0-8202 GCF_016433145.1 Gracilinanus agilis | reverse complement strand
TCTGGCTCTTAACTTAAAGCAGCTATCTGGCCCTGAACATTTATCTGTTTCTCCAAACTATCTGTTATTATCATCATAACAGTTTTGGCCAGCCAGCCTAGGATTTGTACTATTAGGACCTAGTGGAGAAGAGATAAGATGGCTGGCATGTTAAACAGAGCAATTGTTACCTTGGGGTGCTCTGCTGTTTTAATTTATGGGATTTGGCAAACCTGTGCTACATTTTGGTTTGTCACTGTTCCCCAATTTTTTAGGTCAATAATAGAATTTTATGACACTTATCTATGGCTAACAATTACAGTTGGAAAGGCATTGGCTTATGTACCAACAGGCATAGCCATGACTGCCACTGGCTATGGAACCATAATGATTTTAAGAAAGATACTGGCTTTTACTTTTGGAAATACTAAGGTTACTGACCCGGCTATGGAAAAAATGTTAGAATATATGAAAACACTAATAGAAATTAACAAACAAATAAGGGAAGGGAAAGAACTTGATGCTAGGACAATTATGCAGCTGGAAATCATAGAAAGCATGGTCACACCAAAGAAAGGGGGTGAAAAACAACAAGAGATTAAAAAGGACAACCCAGAAAAGCAAGAAGTTGCAGGGGCAGAGGCAGCTCCTGTAACAATACTTCCTATTACAGATAGAACAATTGTACAACCAGATGCTGGGATTATACATGTTAAAGGATATAAACCATTTACTGGAGGGGATCTAGAGATTTTAAAAAGGAGGTTCCCCCAGTTCTTCGAAAATCCACATAAGGCGATAAAAGAATTCAAATGGGCAGTCAGGCTATATAATCCAAAATTTGAAGATGTGGAACTCCTATTAACAGAGCTATTTACCCCAAGTGAAAAAGCTAAATTTCTGGCAGAAACAAGGAACAATCCCAACCCAGCATCATGGCCTGAGCAACATCAAGATCTAGAGCTGTCCTCTCATGCAAACATGACGTATCTCAGGAGATGCAGGGAGGACTTGGCAGAGGCGATGAGACTCCATGCCAAACAATCAAATGCATGGGGCTCATTTGAAAAATTAAAGCAGGGGGAGGAGGAACATCCAAGTTTATATCTAGATAGACTGCTGGAAGCTGGAGAGACTATTCTAGGGTTCAGGGACATGACTGCTGAAGACAACATTCAGCATATCAGGAGGCAATTCATAAAAGGGAGTCAAAATTACATTCAAACCTATTTTAGACTGCATTGCCCACAATGGGAGACCATGCCCATTGAGGAATTGAGAAAGACAGCAGCTTATGTCCATGACTCAAAGGATAGTGACTCTAAAACATCTAGAAACTCTGAAAAAGATCGAGAGATTGCTGAGCTTAAAAAGCAATTGAGGGAAGCTCAGAAGGCCAGAGAGGTAGAAGAAATAAAAAATATGGCTCTGATGTACAACAATCAGAGGAGCCAAAGCAGGCCTAGACAATCTAGTGGTAGTGCTAACAACAAAATTAAGAGATGTTTCCTTTGTTCAAAAATTGGCCACGTGGTACGGGATTGTAGATATAAGTCTCAGATTAACTTTGGAAACAGGAATAATAACAATAACAACAGGAGGAATACATACTACAATTCCAGATACAATAATAACACCAACAATAATAATAACAGGGACAACAATAGTAGATACAGTGATAAAGTTAAGGCCAGATGTTGTAACTCTGACTGTGCCAAGTTTAGCAGGTCCCCAAGCTTGTCAAAAATGGAAGAATACCTGTCCCAAGGTGCTAGACCTTGTACATTATGAACCGAGGAAGCAGCCTTAGAGAAAGCAGTTGTTGCAAGAAAAAAGAAAGGCAGTGATAATGATGTAGCAAAGGAATGTAAAAAGAACAAAATAGGTGCAGAAGATATTATGAATTATGGGTTGGAGGAGGTAACACAAAGTTACAAAGATATGACTGAGGAGGAGTTGCAATGGAGGAGGATATAATAGAAATTAAGGAGAGAATTTATGGGAAAGGAAACAGTGATATGGGGTACACTGACAGAAAATCAGGCACATCTGCACAAGTTCTTGATAAAAGCTTGAAGAAGGTAGCATTCCTTGATTCTCACTATGGGGGGACAGAACCATTCTGTAGTAAGACTGTGGATCATTTACATGTACAGCAAAGCCAAACAGCAAGGGCAATGAATATAGACAAGTGTTCTAATGGGGATCTCTTGGAAATGGACAGTGTCAATAAGGGAGATGGGCTCCTACAGACCATTGAGAAGGAAAGTGCTGAATTCTCAGACACAGGCACAACCTCTTCTCTATCACCAACTAGGGAAGCTGGAAGGGAAAGTGAAAAGTTTAGTAGCTACAAGTCTAGAGGAATTTTAAAGCTAGATCCTGGAGCTATAGAATTTGTACCAAGCCTACTTCAGGGTCAAGTGCATGAAGATGTAGCACACTTTCAAGCCTGTGATACTCCAAAGAGAGCTGCCTTTGGAGTAGATTCTGAGTTAATGCATTTAAAGGAATTCAGTTTAATAAATGTCAGTAGCCAAGAGAGGAACAAAATGACATCAATAGGGACAAAGGAAGAATCTACAACACTGACTTTGTTTCCTATGCAAAATACATCTAGAGTTGAGTTTCCTGTTACTGACATGGAGTCTAGGGAGCAAATACAAGAAGAAAGCATAGACTCACAGGATTGGGATGTAGTCATGAACCAAAAACACATTCCCAATTCTGTAGAATTTCCTTTAATGCAGAGAAATACCTCTCCTGAATCTAACTTTGCTCAAGTCCAGCAAAGCATGTTCAGTGAAGAGAAGGACACTCTACTTTACTCATGGTCTGGAAAAACTGAGATACACTTTGACACTGATAGGCCCATGAACAGTCCAGGGATGCCAATTCAGGCATTGACAGTCCAACAAGCCATTGTTGAAGGAGACTTACCATCATTACACTCACAGAATCCTGAGGCAGCACAGACAGAAGTCCTAGAACAAGATCATTGGGATTTAGGGGACATAGAGATAGAAACACCTTTGGTACCTGTTGATCAGACAGCTAAAGACAGGGAACCTTTGGTTATGGTGACAATAGGAGATCAAATCTATCCTGCTCTTATTGATACTGGAGCAACCCAGTCTGTGTTGACATCAGCACCAGAAAATTGTGCACTAATGGGGTCTGTGAGAGTAAAAGGAGCCACTGGGCAAATGGAGTTGGTGCCCAAGCTAAGATCTAAGATGGTGAAAATAGGCCCAATGACTTTAGATCATTCTTTTTTATTGATACCTGGTTGTCCATCCAATCTCCTGGGGAGGGATGTTCTTTGTAAATTAGGTGCCACTATCCAGTGTGATAGGTCAGGACAGATATTCCTACACTTACCCAAACAGTCACTCAAACACCATCCCTTGCTATTCCTAGGGCAAGTGGAAGGTGATGAGGAGGAACAACACATAGGGAGTATCTATGAAATACCAGAAGATATCCCAGAGGAAGTTTGGGCTAAGCATTCAACCGATGTGGGAATTTTGAAATCTGCCACCCCAGTTAAGATAGAGGTGAAAGAGGGTACTCCACCTAGAATCCCTCAGTATAAGTTGAGTAAAGAGGCCACAGAGGGTATCAGACCCATTATCCAAAGTCTCCTAGAACAAGGCATTTTGGTCTACACTATATCTGAGTACAACACACCTATTTTACCCATTAAGAAGCCGAAGAAAGATCCAAATGGCAAGACACAATGGCGTTTTGTGCAGGATCTAAGAGCAGTGAATAATTTTGTTAAGAAGGGACATGCAGTGGTACCTAGCCCGGCAAATATCATTGCTGAGATTCCAAGTAATGCGGCCTGGTTCACGGTCGTGGACCTGTGCTGTGCATATTTTACTGTACCTCTGCATGAGTCCATTCAGAAGATTTTTGCATTTTCCTGGGAGGGAAAACAACTGCTGGACGCGAATTCCACAGGGATTCTCCGAAAGCGCGAATATCTTTTGCCAAATCCTGCAAAGAGATCTTGAAACCATCATATTCACTGAGAGCAAGCTAGTACATTATGTGGATGACCTTTTGCTAATGTCACCAAGTGCTTGAATCTGTCAAAGGGACAGTAAATATCTGTTGCAAGAGCTATGCAAAAGGGGACACAAAATTTCCAAAAGTAAGATTCAGTGGGTGTTACCATGCGTAAATTATCTCGGCTTCCTGTTGGAAAAGGGTACAAGAAGGATTTCCCAAAAGAGAGTTGCACATATACAAAAGCTGTGCATGCCTAAGACCAAGAAGCAGCTCCGTGCAATATTAGGTATCACGGGTTACTGTAGGCAGTGGATACCTGGTTATAGTCTGATCTCAAAACCTCTAACAGACTTGACTAGGAACACTGTCTCAGAACCTTTAAAACTGACACGGGAGCACAACCATGCTATAGAAAAACTGAAAACAGCGGTGTTGACCAGTCCTGTACTTGGAATCCCTGACCATGCAAAACCATTTCACCTGTTTGTGCATGAGGACAAGGGAATAGCCAGTGCAGTGTTGATGCAAACTCTTGGGGATCAGTTCAGACCAACAGCCTATTATAGCTCCCATTTAGATGTTGTGTCTAGGGGGATGCCACCTTGTATGAGAGCAATTGCAGCTGCAGCCCTAATGGTTAAAAAAATCTTCAGATCTGGTTTTGGGATGTAGGATTATGCTATACTCTCCTCATCAAATAGATACCATCTTGAAAAACAGCAACCTGCATGCGTTTACTTCCCAGCGCTTATCCCATTATCAAATTGTGTTGCTGGGCAATGAGAACCTAACTTTCCATCGTTGTAAGGAGATCAACCCAGCTACACTAATGCCAGACTTACCATTAGAAGGAGAACCCATCCATAGCTGTGCAGAAACCTTGGACATGGTTCAAAAGACGAGAGATGACCTGACCGATATTCCTTTGGTCTCTCCCGATCTCACTTTGTTTACCAATGGTTCTGCATTTGTGGTAGATGGAGAATGGTATACAGGCGTGGCTGTAGTAACTCAAAATGAGACTTTGTGGTATGCAGCTCTACCTACATCCATGAGTGCTCAAGGGGCTGAAATCCTGAGTCTCACCAGAGCTTTAGAAATTGGCCAGGGTCAAAGGTTGAACGTTTGGACCGATAGTAAATATGCATTTAATGTAGTACATTGTACAGGCCAAATTTGGAAATATCGGGGATATATAACAGCTGGTGGGAAGGAGATAGCCTATGGGAGCCTTATAAACCAACTCCTGAAAGCTGTCCAGTTACCTAAGGAAGTGGCAGTAATGCATTGCAGGTCACATCAAAAGGGTACGGATGAAGTCTCATTAGGAAACAGGAGGGCAGATGTAACCGCAAAATTTGGAGCCCATTTCGGCCTGGTCCTTGTGCTGAACTTCTCCTTGGTGGAAGAAGCAGATCTAAAATAGGCATACTCCCCGAGGGAAGTGAAGCACTGGGTAGAAAATCTAGGGGCCAAATTAGTGAGAGGTGTATGGTTTTCTAGTGAGGACAAACCCATTCTTCCAAGATCTTTATATAATACCCTATGTAATGCATTGCATGCCAAAGGCCATTATGGGATACAATCCTTAGTAGATGGAATTCGAAGACACTGGATGGCTCCTGGTATATCCACTTGTGCAATTAGAACTTGCCAAAAATGCAAGGTTTGCTTGCAATACAATCAGGGCGTGACCAGAATTAAGGGACTAGGAGGCAGACAATTGGCATATACCCCGTTTGAGTGCTTGCAGATTGATTATATATCAATGCTCAATTGTCAAGGATAAAAATATGCCCTAGTCATCATTGACAGGTTGACTCGATGGCCAGAAGTGTTTCCTGCAAAGAAAAACAACGCAGCCTTTGTGGCGAAGACACTTCTGAGGGAGATAGTTCCGAGATTCTCTGTACCAGCTAGAATAGATTAGGACCATGGATCACACTTTTCCCAGAACATCTTGCATGAGATTTATAAGACCTTGGGGATAAAGAGGAGTTTACATTCAGTCTATCACCCCTCTTCCTCAGGGCAAATTGAAATTTGTAATAAGAGAATTAAAACTCTCATTGGGAAAGTGTGTTCTGAAAGCCATCTGAAATGGGTACAAGCACTCCCCATTGTTCTTTTTTATTTAAGAAGTCAACCCTGTAGTGACACAAGATTGTTACCATATGAACTCCTGTATGGTCATGCTCCATGGCATAGTTCATCCCAGAAGTCAGCTCTCTTATCACACATTGGAGCTGAGTGTCAGCTATATAGATACATAAAAGCTTTGAAGAAGAGACTGGATGAATTGCACAAACTTGGATTGTTAACCCAGAGAGTTCCTTTAGATTTTAGCTTACATCAGCTTAAACCAGGAGACACGGTCTATATAAGGAACTTTACAAGAAAATCTGTTCTAGACCCTAAATGGGTTGGGTCTTTCCAGGTGCTATTGACTAGCCCAACTTGTGTGAAAGTTGAGAATAGAGACCCGTGGTTCCACATCACTCATGTAAAGCCTGTTAAAGAACATCATGAAAAACCTCCTGACATGGAACAAAATGAAATGAATGCCCTGCCAGATCCACAGCAAACAGACAGTTATAATGAGAATGAATGAACTGCTTGAAATTCTAAAAGGAAAAAAAACTGCAAAATTTTTTGCAACACAAAAAACGACACAAAGTTAACACAAATACATCACAACAACTAATGTTCCTGATTAAGAAAGTGACAAGTCAACCATCAGACAAGATGATAGACGGCAGACAAGTATGCATGCAGTACAGAGGAAGAAATGAAGAACACAAAAGCTGGAAGCTGCAGAACTTCACAGCAGCGGCGGTACCAAGGAATGGACAATCACGAGAGTGTTGTAATCTTTATTAAGTACTGTACAGGAAGAGGACTGGAAGGAAGAAATCCGTGGAGCAGCTATCATGTTATAAACACACATGGTACATATAAGACATCACACGGTAGTTGCATGCCACACTACATATGGCTAACAAGGAGAATTTATGATTCTCCAGAGGGCCAGAAGATCCTTGCAGTAAGGGTAAGTATGTGCATACATCGGTACACTTTAGTTCATTGGACACAGCACAAACTGATTGTTCACTTTTTGATATAGACCTCATATAGATAAATGAGAGTCTCTTCTGTATATATGTATCATATGTACATATGTATTATATGTAAGGGAAGGGTATCCTAGGATCTCTAACATATCAAAAGATCCATTGTTTGTTTTTTGATTTGGTAGACATCAAGGGAACTTCCATCTGTAAATAGGCATTGTGGATAGCCTGTATTATATTTACTAATCCATAGAATAGAATTACTAACATCATAGGGAGAGATATAGCTTTAGGGATCTTTGAAATGCAGAGTTAGTCAGGGAAAGTCACTATAGTCTATAAGAATATGTATATAGTGTACATATATTAATGATTAACAAAATGAAATTAATATACTAACAATTTAAAACTTAGGATTATTAATACCACTAACTTAGCTTAGGTAAGGTACTAACATGGAAACTTAGTTCTATAACATTTTGCATAGAGAGTTTTACCATATTTCTTTTGTTATGAGTTAAGAACAAGTTTTAGAAGATCTGTAGGTTGTTACATTTTTGCTTTGGATGTGTTTCAAAGATGTTTGCATTGCATGCTATAAGTATAGTGCTTGCAACTTATAATTGTTGCAGTTTTGGAATTTTTGTGATAATTTGTTGCATGTATTATGATGCTTATATGTTATTCCAAAACCTGTTTTTTCCCCTTGATTATACTTTCCTTTTTCCCTCCTTAGATAGTATAGATAGTATAGATAGTATAGCAATAGCATAGCAAGACTGTTAAGGGGTTAGGAATAAGAACATTTAAGTGTAGACAGGGTAATTAAGGCTACAATATCTTAAGCCTGCAGAATTTCCAGTGGAAATTCCTACTAGAAGAGGGGGAATTTACTGTTGTGTGCAGATCCAAAGCATGGAATCCCTGCAAAGGTACAGGGATGGCCTCACCCAGAATTCCAGGGGACCCCCCTGGAGAACTTTGGGTGAGGGGCAGTTGAGAAGGGTTGGAGACAGTTTTATTGGTGGGATTGGATGTGAGCAGATACTCTGCTTGTCTCTCCTGACTTGGGGTTTCTCCTGTGAAACCATTGTAGCATAAGCTAGTGATTTCTACTCATAGGATTAGCCTATTT
>NW_025394649.1:0-10900 GCF_016433145.1 Gracilinanus agilis | reverse complement strand
CCAACTCTTCTCCTATCTGATGCAGCAGAATTTACTGTCCACCAACAACACTGACTTCCTGACCTCAATGCTCCAAACTCTGAAGAGGGATGATCTGATCCAGGAGTTGGTCAACTGTGTGGCCAACAAGCCTGGCCCTGGGGATCAGCTGCATCCAAAGATGGAAGGTAGAACATCTACTGTCTATCAATGGTGGGCTTGATCTCGTGGCCTGTAGGGAACAAAAAGGAAGGGGAGGAAACATGCTATTTATAATGTACTCTTCTTTGATATTCTTTTCTCTCTACATTTTAGTGCTTGGGTATGAGACTTGACTATGTCAACGTTTTATTTATTTTGCTCCTTTTTTATTCTTTTCAGTGTAACACTACAACTGTCAGACCAAACACTGTGACTGCTTTAGCTAATCTGAGAAACACAAGGATCCAAGACAATTCCAATAGTCTCATTATGAAAAATTCCATCTGCCTTTAGAAAAAGAACTTATGTTGGGGCCAGGGTGGGTCTCAATAAAGATCGAAACAGACTATGTTTCATTTTATTTTTTTCATTTTACAAAATGTCTTCAAAAACATGAGAAATATAGAAATGTGTTTTGTATGATAGCACATGTATACCCAATATCAAATTGCTTACTGTGTCAGGGAGCCAGGAGGGGACAAAAGGAGAGAATTTGGAATTTCTAACTCATAATGTTAGGAAGGAAATGCCAAAAAGTTGAGTTTATATTGTTTTAGAGTTTTTTAAGACATTAAATATAACCATTTACTTAAAAATAAGCCAAAGGAAAACATCATACGATGTAAATGATAAACATATCAAAAAATTAAAAACAAATATATCAGAATTCACTATTAAATCTAGTTTACATTCACTCACCAATATACTTTAAAAGTTTGTTTTTATGTATAACTGGGAAAGAAAAAACCCATTACTGGACAGAAAAAAAAAAATAAAGTCACTCCTAGGTGAGTGGCCTGAAGACAAAGATCCTTTGTCTCTGGGAACCCAAGAAATAACTGGCAGACAAAACAAAAGAGGAGCAATTTGAGCATGAGTCTTGTGGCCATGACCTAGCTAAGAAGGCTGTGGAAGAAACTTTCTTACCTTGGGAGCTTCCAACTCTATAAGCTTGTTGATTGATCTTTAGTGATGGGAGATAAAGCAGAAATGGAGTAACCAAGAAATCTCTTGGAATCCCAGGATGCATTTCAGACTGAGAAGGTGACAGTCCTTCTGTTCTCTCCCCCGGTCAGACCTCAGTTCATGTACCATGGTAAGTTCTGAGGCCAGAAAGATACTGATCATCAAGAGAATGTCCAGAGAAAAGCAGCCTGGATGGGAAAGGCCTGCAGTCCTCATCATGTAAGACTTAGTGGAAGGAACCAGAGATATTTATCTTGGAGAAGACTGTAGGGATAGAATAGCTGACTTCTAAGAGCAGGGGGAGAGAAGGCTAAGAGGTATATTGAGATTCAGAGTCAACAAAAAGAGACTGACAATGACAGCAGAAAAGAGGAGGAGGAGGCCGAAGTAGAGGTAGCAAGGAGAGCTAATGATTTGGCTCCAGTGTTTGTTTTGAATTCAGGGAAGTGCTATTTGGAAGTGTCTAGCAGACTCCCTATGGACACGTGGGGACTTTGAGACTACATTTCCCGTGACTCCTATGGGTTTCCAGTTTCTGGTTTAAGGCTTAAGGCGTGGGGATGCCCAGAGTCCCCATGTATGGGGCAATTTAAATTCGGAGGAGGGCCTAGAGAAAGCCTCTTTCTGGGTTTTGCAGAGTGGCTGGCTGGCATACAAGAGGGACAAGATGGGCTCCAGCAGTAAATTTAAAAGATAGTCAGGCGTGGTCATATATATTTTACCAACATGGCCATGGCTTTAATTAAACTACTAATTTCTCTTAATATATCATTTTTAATCTTAACACCAGACACACAAAAATACTCTCCCTACCCCTCTATACCATTTGGAGAGATGGGGTGTCTTCCTGACCTTTACCCTGGTTAGACATTTTCAGGAATATTGTATTCAGTTCTAAAGCCATGCTTTTAAAAAATGAGAAGAGCTAAGGTGGCAAAGAAGGAAATAAGGACCCTCCTGATTTCTCCCAAATTACCTACCAAAGTATTTTGATACAACGCACCAAAATGAATTCTGGAGCAACGGAACCCACAAAAGCATAAGATGAAGCAATTTTTCAGTCTATGAAGTTCAACAGGAGGGGTCTGTTACATCTGGGAGGATGTGATTACCTAGCAGGCCTCATCTCAGCAAGCCAGCACAGATCTTGGAAGCAGCTGAATCAGAATGATGTTGTAGGCAAATGATGGGGGAAAAGTTGACAGTTTGGTAAAAGAGGTACAAAAAATTCATTGAAGAGAGGAACTTTTTAAAAAGAATTGTCCAAATGGAAAAAGGCATACAAAAGTACACTGAGGAAAAGAAATCTTTAAAGGGTAGAATTAACCACATTGGGGGAAGAAAAGATGTAGAAAAATCCACTAAAGAAAAGAACTTCTTAAAAATTAAAATTGACCAAATGGAAAAGGAGGTTCTAAAACTCACTGAAATAAAAAATTCCTTTAAAATTAGAATTGGACAAGTGGAAGCTAATTACTCCATGAGACATCAAGAAACAATAAAACAAAGCCAAAAGAATGAAAAATGAAAGAAAATGTAAAATATCACATTGGAAAAAAATCTGAAAATATATGTAAAAGAGATCATTTAAGAATTATTGAACTAGGGGCAGCTAGCTGTCTCTGTGGACAGATTGCCAGGCTTGGAGACTAGAGGTCCTGAGTTCAAATATGGCCTCAGACACTTCCTAGCTGCCTGACCCTGGGCAATTCATTAAACCCCGGTTGCCTAGACCTTACTTCTCTTCTGCCTTGGAACCAATACTTATATTAATTCTAAGATAGAAAGTAAGAGTTTTTTAAAAAAGTAATTATTGAACTACCTGAAATTCATGATCAAGGAAAGGACATAAATGTTATCTTCCAAGAAATTCTCAAAGAAAACTGTCCTGATATTCTAGAATCAGAGGACAAGACATTACTTACCCAGCAAAAATGAGTATAATCCTTCAGGGGGGGAAATGAGTATTCAATGAAATAAAAGACTTTCTGGAATTCCTGATGAAAAGACAAGAGCCGAATAGGAATTTTGTTCTCACATACAGGACTGAGAAGAAGCATAAAATGGTGAAAAGGAAAGAGAAATCATAATGAACTCAACAAGGTTAGATAATTTACATACCTACATAGGAAGATGATACTTATAACCACTAAGAATTTGTCTTTAATAGGGCAATTAGAAGTATACATAGGTAGAGGGCAAGGGTATGAGTTGAATTAGATGAGATGATATCTAAAAAAAATTAAATTGAAAGATGATAAAGAGAAATGTTCTGGAAGAAGAGTAAAGGGACAGGTAGAATTGGATAAATTATCTCACATAAAAGGCACAAAGCAGGAAGGAAAATCCTTGAACCTTACACTCATTGGCTCAAAGAAGAAAGAATATTCACACTCAGTTTGATATAGAAATTTCCCTTAGTCTACAGGAAAGTAGGAGGGAAAGGGATGATAGAAGGTAGGATAAACTGGGGGAGCTGGTGGTCATAAACAAGACACTTTTGAGGATAGATGGAGTGAAAGGAAAGAGAGAGTAGGGTAAATGGGGTGGGGGGAAATACGATGGAGGATAATACATAGTAATCATAATGGTGAAAAAAGTATCTAATAAAGGCCTCATTTCTCAATTATATAGAGAAATGAGTCAGATGTATAAGAATACAAGTCATTCCCCAATTGATAAATTGTCAAAGGATATGAACAGGAAATTTTCAGATGAAGTAATCAATATAGTTACATGAAAAAATGCTCAAAATCGCTGTTAGAGAAATTCAAATGGAAACAACTCTGAGGTACTACCTCACACATATCAAATTGGCTATCATGACAGAAAAGGAAAATGACAAAAGTTGGAGGGGGTGTGGGAAAATTGAAACACTACTGCACTGTTGGGGGAATTCTGAAATAATCTGACCATTCTGGAAAGCAATTTAGGACTATGCCCAAACATCTATAAAAACCATGCATACCTTTTGAGCCAACAATACCCTTACTAGGTCTGTATCCCAAAGAGATTTTTTAAAAGAAAGGAAAGAACCTATATTTCAAAAGTATTTATAGCAGCTCTTTTTGTGGGGGCAATATATTGGAAACTGAGAGGATGCCCATCATTTGGGGCTAAGTTGTAGGATATGGCTATAATGGAACCCTATTGTATTATAAAAAATGAGGAGCAGGACAGTTTCAGAGAAATCTGAAAAAGGCTTACACAAACTGATGCATAGTGAAATAAGCAGAATCAAAAGAAATCTGCACACAGAAACAGCAATATTGTACAATGAACAACTGTGAATGACTTAGCTATTCTCAGCAATACAACAATCCAAGATAATCCCAAAGGACTAATGATAAAAAATGCCATCTGTCTCCAGAGAAAGAACATAGAGTCTGAATTTAGACCAAAGCATTCCATATTTCACTTTCTTCATTTTTTTATTCATTTGCTTTGACAAAAGGACTAATATGGAAAAATGTTTACATGATTGCATATATAAAATTGATACCAGATTGCTCGCCATCTTAGTGAACAGAAAGGGGAAGAAAGAAAGAGAATTCAAGGCTCACAATTTTTAAATATGTTTAAAATTATTTTTATGAATAATTGGGATAAAAATAAAACGGAGTTAGAGAGACAGAGATAGAGACAGAAAGACTGATGAGTTGGAAAGTGTCCACAGGAACAGAACCAAGATGGAGAAGGGTGTAGAGATCAGGTCATATGAAGGCCAGCTGAAGAAACTGGAGGCGTTCATCTTGGGAGAGACGTGAGAATTGTCTGAAGTTTTATGGCTCAAGAAGATAGTAGAATTGGAAAGACCTGACTTAAACCTTCCCACAATGCCTGCATGGACTTCAGATCAGAGAAATTGTGATGATCTGAGGCAATTTAGTTAATGTTGCCCCCAGATGGATTCATCTGGGCTCCAGCTGTAGGCCCTCTAGGCAAGAAGAGCATAATCTATCTGGGATTTTAGGTTTCGGAACCTTGACTAAGAACTCCTAGATCTCCCTTTGTGGACCCTTTTTAACTTACTTGTCCTAGGCTTTTATCTGGTTTTGCCTTCTTGACCTCTTTTCCCCTGAGGACACTGGTGAGTATTCTCCCAAGCTATCTCTTGAAGGTAGGTGAAGGCTTATTCTACTGAGTCCAGAAGACGGAACCCTGAATTATGTGGAACTGGCTGCCTTTGGAGGTGAGGGTCTCTAAGTCTTGGAGCTTTTTGGAGTAATCACATCGATAAGCATTTATTAAATGCCTATGTGCCTGACACATAGTTAGGTAATGGGCATGTGAAGAAAAGCAGAAGACAGTCCTTGCTCTCAAGAGGTTCACTTTCTAATGGGGAAGATAGCATGCAAGTCATTGTGGACAAACAAGCTGTGAATGAGATAAATGGGTGCAATCACCTCAGAGGGAAGGCACTGGAATTAAGGAGGATAAAGAGGGTTTTCCTGTAGAAGATGAGACTTGTGATAGACATGAAGGAAGCTAGGAGATGGAGATGAGAAGGGACAGCCAGTGAAAACTAAGTCACAGGAGGGATTCCTTCAGATTGGGGTAGTTACTGAGTCCCTTTCAACCCCTAATTTATTTGAAAAGAGACCACTGTGCCACCGAGCTGCCCCAGAAGTGGGAGGAAAGGCTGCCAATGAATTCTTGAACCCATGACCTAGAAGAAAGCTCGGAGACCACAGTCTTCACATCTTTCAGATGAGGAAACTGAGGCCTTTCCCTCTGTTAAGTAAAAAAGTCACCAACTAATTAGTAGCAGAAGTGAGCCTAGAACTGTATTCTGGTCTGGTCCTTTGACCATTCCACCAAGCTGCCCCTTACCCCAGAAGTAACTTTCTTTGAGGACAAAGACCGCTTATGTGAAGGTCAAGCTGTTCAAAGTCCCACGTATGCATTGGATATTTTGAGCCCTAAAGAGGTAATTCCCAATAATCAGGTTTCTAATCTCATAAAGAGATTCTTGTCACCAAATAGCTCCCATGTTTACTTGGTTGGATTGAAAATTCCTTAAGGACTTAAACTTTTTGGATAAAGGAAGTCATCGTAATTTTTAAAAGATGTGGTGATTTTGGAAGAGTATGCTGCTGAGTGGGTTAGTGGACAAAAAGACACTCTAGAATATGGTCATTAGGAGGCAATTGTAATTACCTGGGCTTGAGGAGATGTGAACTTGAAGAAGAATATCAACTAGAGATTAGGAAATAGATGGAAAGACATTCCTAAGGACAAACAGACAAGATTTAACAGTTAGTTGGCTACTGGGAGAGGCAGAAGCAGAAAGAGGCTTCACATGCTGAGTGGCTGGGTCCTAGAGAAAGGTGGATGGCTGTCATCCTCCTTTGTTGTGTGAAATGGGTTTCTTAGATCCAACCTTCACAAAGCTCCAATAGGCTTCCCCCCTCTATATTTCCCAAAATGCATTTTGGGATGACAGGATTCCAATTGGGGATTAAAAAGGAGTTGTAAGAAAATATTTATAGCTATACTCTTTGCGGTGGCAAAAAAAATTGGAAAATGAATGAGTGTGCCTCAATTGGGGAATAGCTGAACAAATTGTGGTATATGGCGGTGATGGAATGTTGTTGTGCTATAAGGAATGATGAACTGCTTGATTTCTGTAAAAACTGGGAAGACCTCCATGAACTGATACAGAGTGAAATGAACAGAACCAAGAAAACATTGTACACAGTAACTGAAACATTATGGAATGATCAAATGTAATAAAAAAAATAGAAATAGAATACTAATAGCAATGCAATGATCCAGGACAATTCTGAGAGACTTATGAATTATCCACAGCCAGAGAAAGAACTGTGGGAGTAGAAATGCAGAAGTAAAACACAAGATTTATCACTTATTTATATGGGTATAGGATTTGGGGTTTTGGCTTTAAAAGATTACGACTCTATTACCAAAATGAATAATATGGAAATAGGTATTGAATGATAATACATATATAACCCAGTGGAATTGCTTATCAGCTCTGAGAGAGGGGAGGGAGAGAACATGAATCATGTAACCTTTGAAAAATACTTTAAAATAAGTTTAATTTTTAAGACGTTTTTTTTTTAAAGAAATTGTAAGGAATCTTCTAACAATAAGTCATAGCATTGTCCAGGACACAAGGAGTAAAATGAATAGAAAAAATTGTAGCCTAGGACATTCTGGCTGGCTTTTGTTAGTGATTCTTAGCTGTAGTGACTTGCAGACAAAAAAAAAAAAAATCAGTGAGCCTGCCCTTGTCAAAGAGAGGTTTTCTAAGCACTATGCATCCCTAGGCAGAAGCAAAAAAGCCAATACATGACACTAAAAAACTGAAGACCCACAAATGGTAACAGAGATCCCCTTGGTCAGAGATGGCCCATAGATGGTACCATAGATCCCCCATGAGAGAAAGTAGGAAATACAGTATAAACATGTGCTACCCAACCCAGCAATGTGGCACTTGTTACCAGATGTCAACAACTCTCCATCATCTAAGCTGGACTTAAAAACATTTTTTTTTGATAACTGTGAAAAATAAATAATGGAGGCACCAGGGATGTTACAATAAATCTAAATAGTTGTGGGTACACACACACTGGGTTGTAGGAGAGACTGGAACAGGATGGGAAGACCAGAGTTCACTGGATTAACACAGGAATGGCAGTTGGTCTTAACTGTCACCCAGCTTTCCCTAGGCCAGAGTCTAGAAACAAGCAGGCAAGGTAAAAGGGTTTAACAGGTTTAATTATGTTTAACTAAAAGGCGGGAAAGGGATTTCTACACTTTAAATCCAAAGGGCAAAACCACAGGGCAAGGGGAGGACTTCTCTACTCTAATCTTAGTGATTTAGCAGGTAGAGCCCAAAAGAACAGTAATGGAGTCACTGGGAGGCTGCATCAGACCTGGTTCCTGCCAGGCTTGATCAGCAAAGCTAAGGGCTGAGGGTGGCTTTGGGGTTTCTCATTGTAATCCACTGATACATTCGATTTTACCACAGTGTATCAGTGGATCTCTGGATGTCAAAAGCCAAGGTATCCAAGTAGAGAGGGTGTGCTTGAGATAATGTCCACCAGATCCCAAACTTCTCCTCTTCCCTTGGTGCTGCTCTGTTGTTCTTGTCCCCTTGCTAGATGCCACCACCACACAGGATCCCAGGGAAAACAGGTTGCAGGGTGTCCTTTACTCAGAGATCTCTCAGGGCTAACAACAGTTTGTGCCAACCCCTAATGGAGTCTCTCTCAGGGCATAAGCACCTTCTTCCTGCTCCTTCATTCCATCTTGGAATGCTCCAGCTCCTTCCTGCTAGGTATATCCTTAATACTTAACTAATAACTAATCTTCCTCACAACATAATTCTATTCCAATATAATGAATTTCCTCAATTATTTTATGAATTTAGAAACATTATTTTGAGAATGACCCCCCCCCTTCCAAAGGAACACTTGAGAACCCCTTCTTGTAGAGGGATTTATAAATTCCCTGGGTTGTACACATTCTTCCCATGAGATCTCTCCTGCTGGAGGGACAGGAACTGTGTGAACATGGGAGGATCTTTCATTATCATTTTATTTACTATGCTATTATGTTAGATGGTTTTTTATCTTGGATTAATGTGCCTTCTGGCTGACTGGTAAAAGAAAATATATTAGTGGATGCTCATGAGCTCTGGTTTTGAGTGCCAATCCATAGAGTAACTTATTCCTAGAATAGTTTTCTGGGTACCACATGTGAGATTCTTACCTCAAATGCTACATTGAATTGCCTCTTACTATTGGAGGGATTCCATGTGAACTGGAATGACTTCCAGGAATTGATGCAGAGCGAAAGTTGCAGAACTAGGAGAACATTGTACACAGAGACTGATACGCTGTGGTACAATTGAATGTAACTGACTTCTCTACTAGCAGCAATGCAAGGATCCAGAGCAAGGCTGAGGGACTTATGAGAAAGAAAACTAGCCACATTCAGAGGAAGAACTGTGGGAGGAGAAACACAGAAGAAAAACAACTGCTTGAACACATAGGCCGATGGGGATATTAATGGCGATGTAGACTCTAAACAATAACTCTAGTCCAACTATCGATAATATGAAATTAGGTCTTGATCAATGATACATGTAAAACCCAGTGGAATTGTGCATCAGCTAAGGGGGGGAGGGTTACGGGGGCTTGGAGAGAGGGAAAGAACATGAAACATGGAACTATGGGAAAATATTCAAAATAAGAATTTTTAAAAAAGAATCATTCCAAAAAAATAAAAATAAATAAAAATTTTAAAATAAATAAATAAATTGCCTCTTACTCATCCATTTGCCATCGTTCCTATTTTAGAGGGTAAACGAGGTTGTCACTTGCCCAGGGTAGCATAAGCTAGTAAGTATCTGAGGCCAGATTTGAACTCAGATTTTCCCGATTCTAAGCCCAGTGCTTTATCAACTATGTCACCTAGCTGCCCTCTCCCTACTTTCATTGAAAATCATTAGCCACAGAGACGTGCTCCCATCCACAGGAGAGTGAAGAAGCCACAGGAATCCTCTGGGCCCCAATAGCCAAACCCCAGGAACTCCTAGAATTAACTACAGGGAGTTAATCCTCTGGAGTTGCTGAATAGGCAGTTGATAGATTGTAGGGATCTGGGATTTCTAGGCTGATGTTCCTTTCCAAAGAACGTCCCCCCTGAGACTGTGGCAAAGCCCAGCATAGAATCCTGCCCAGCCTGGCATGGCACACACATGCTGCTGGCAGTGCCCCAGGCCCATTGAGTCAGTTTCCTAAAATGCACAGCAGGGAATAGGTTTCCACCTCAAGGCTGCACATGGCCTTGAACAAAGCCAGATTTTCCCTCTTCCAGACTTGAACCGAAGGATGTTCTTCATCTCTTAAACATCCCCCCCAGTTCTTAGAGACTCTGGAAAGAGGACACTCATGTCCCATCTATACCACTCACCACCCCCTTCCCCCTGCAAACCTCAGGATTTGGGAAGGAGTCACACTTTCACAATCACTGAGGGAGGGATTCTATGAGCCCAACTCAACTCAACAAAGAGCAGAGAACCCCAAAAGCCGAGTTCTGAGCTTAGGACGACACTAAGGCCTTTGTCCCATGTTTATCGGGGACCTACTAGGTGCAGGACCCTAAGCTAGTGGAGACAAAGACAAACGCATAGCACAGGGGCCTTCCATCAAAGAGCTTGTCTATTACTGGGAAGAGCCTCCACCAAGAGGGGGAAATGCAAAGAAATTTGTGTCTGTTTTCTTTCTCCATTAATGGTTTCTTATAGATTTTTCCAATTATTTTTGGAAACAACTTTTGACATTTCTGACGTTTTGCCATCCAAATTCCCTCCCTCGATCTCTTTCCCCCTCCCCAAGGTGGGAACAATCTGATATACGTCATACCTACACTTCCATGCAGTCCGTATTTCCATAGCCGGCATGCTGTGAAAGGAGATACACCTCTCACGTGCACGAAACGGCTCAGGAAGGGAGAGAGAGAGAAAGAGACAGAGAGAGAGGAGAGACAGGGACAGAGATAGAGACAGAGACAGAGAGAGACAGAGAGACAGACAGAGACAGACAGGGACAGAGATAGAGAGAGACAGAGACGGAGACAGGAGGGAAAGACAGAGACAGAGACAGTCAGACAGACAGAGACAGAGAGAGACAGGGACAGAGATAGAGACAGAGACAGACAGAGACAGAGAGACAGACAGAGACAGACAGGGACAGAGATAGAAAGAGACAGAGACAGACAGAGA